>NC_048440.1:653540-956761 GCF_004353265.1 Vitis riparia
AGGCTTGCCCCGACCCTCCATTGGATTGCCTTCTTCCCAGCAATCTCGCGGCCCACTTAGCTTATCTCTCTCTTTAAAGCCCAATCCAGATGGATTTGAGAGACTTCAAGAGTGGGCTTACACTGATCAGACCTATTAACCCCTTCAGTTAAGCCCACCTCTCCTCTCCCTTTACCACCATTCTTCTTCCCCAAAGCTGAAAAAGCTTCAGTTGTACCAGACGTCCCGTCTCCATCAAGCTTTTCTCCCCCCTCCCAGCTTTTCTGACTGAATCTGCCCCCACAACCTCTGCAACATGCCAAATTTCCTTTCCTTTGCTACTGTTACTCTTCGCGAGTGAGCCCACTTCCCTTTCTTCCCTTGCCTTCTCCTTCTCACCCCCCTTCTTCTTCTTCATCGGCACCACCTTAGATAACCATGGCAGCCTCTCCCACCACAGCTGTAATGCACAACAATAATCATCAACCGCTAAACGGAAAAAAAAAAAAAAAAAAAAAAAAAAAAAAAAAATTCCCCCTGTTCTTCACCAAAATTCTAGCCCACTGGAGCTGAGAGCAGTTCTTTGTTTCTCCATCCACCTCAACAATGCCTCCACAATGGTCTCCTATTCTCTTAAAAATTTCTTCACTCCAGCAGTGAAGCAAGAGTCCCGCCACTCTTACCCAAACATCTTTTGTTTGGCTTCCTGCCTTTAAACATCCTGCCTCCACGCTCCATCTCTCTAAATGCAACATTGTCTTTAAATCGTCGCATCCCCCTCTTTAGTGTTCTCTCTGCCTCTTCTTCATCTTCGAACTCCAGCATCATGAGAGGTCCTCCCATACTCAGCACTTTCAATCATTTTCTTATGTTCCAGCTGTGATCACCCCATTTTCTAACCGACTACAACTCTGACTCTCCCACTGACCCGATACCCCATCTTCCAACAAGGCACCTGCCCAATCCGTCCTCCCTATTCCTCAATCCTCTCCCTCTAACTTGAAGCCATAAAGCATCTCCTTGCCTTCCAACTGGCTTCTTAGTCAAATCCACAAAAGACTTCTTCTCACCCTCCACCTTTTTTCCATGGCAGCTTTCTTCCTTTTTTTTTCTATTATCACCCCTTTCGACTTTGACTCACCTCGTAGGGCTTCTTCCAGTTTTACTTCCTCTTGCGTTACTACCCCTAAATCCCGAAGTTTCTTAGTAAAACAAGCCCAACCTCCTGGAAAACCCTTACCTTCAGGGACCATTAAGCAAAACCTCTTAGACTCCACATCAATAACAAAACAAAGAATGTATCTCCCCGCCCCATTTTCACGTCTTTCCACTTTAAACTTTCTACCCTCTCCCTCCCACACTTTAGCTAAACTTCTTTTCCTTTCCTTCCTGCAGCATTCTTCAAGACCTTCTAAAAACTTTCTTAAACTTGTCACCCCAAATCTAATCCAGGAGGATAAACCTCTACTCCTTTCCACAATGGCGCCTCATATCTTCCCTCTGACTTCCTCTACTGAAACCTCAAACATCTTCGACTCAATCGCAAACCACATCTTTCCCCCTCTCATCTCATCTGGTTCAAATTCACTGATGTACCATCAAGATAATAAAGTCTTCAAAATTGTTCTTTCACATTTTATCCTAGTCATTGTGTTTTATAGAACCTAACTATGAGGAGGATAATTGGCAATGATGAAGAAAGAGGGGTTCCACTTCCTAGATCTGAAAGGAAGAAAATTTGTTAAAGCCTTTCTTGGTAGAATCTATGGGAAACAAGAAGTTTGGTTGCAACATCATAGACATGTTCAACTCACTTTCCAATCACTAAAAAATTTATATCCTAATTTATGTTTTACTCTAGACATGTATAAATTCAAGTGTGAGAGTTGTGAGCTTTTAAAAATTCATCTTGTAACATTTTTCTCCAAGTAATAAACAACTTGAGTTTCCTTTTTCTATTATTCATAGTAACGTATGGGGTTCTTTTTTATTTACTTCTTAGTGGGGCTCAAGTGATTTGTCACGTTTGTTGATGATTATACCTATGCCACTTAGATTTATCTTCTTAAAGATAAATTTGAGGTTATGGTTGCCTTCAAAAATTTTCATAAATGATCAAAATCCAATTAGTTTCAACCTTCAAATTCTTTGCTCACATAATGAGGAAGAATACATTTATAAAGTCTTTAGACCATATTTCATTGAACATGTGATCATTCATCACACATCTTGTGCCTTGAACAGAATAAAGTGCCAAAGAGGAAGAATGGACACTTGTTGTAAGTTGCTTGTGTCTTGAACTTCTCTAGGAATGTTCTAAAACACTTTTAAGGAGATTCAATTCTAATTGTTGCATACCTCATAAATTGAATGCCCTTAAAGGTCTTGGTTTCCAATACACTCTTCAAATCTATTCCTCTTCATATCTTTGGATGCGTTGTTTTTGTGCATATTCATTCAAGAGATAGGTCTAAACATGATCTTAAAGCTCGCGTCATTTCCTAGGGTATTTGTATTTTCCAACTAGATACAAATGTTACCATCCCTTACAAAATAGGAAGTTTGTGTGTTTGGATGTGGTTTTTTTTTCTTTTTCTTTTTCCTTTTTTTTTTCTTTTGTGAAGATCAAACCTATTTCTCTAATATTAATCTTTAGGAGAAGAGCAATAGAAAGAAGATCAAATAACGATTCTAGTTCTTATCATTCCATGTGAAGCTAAGACTCCAACTAAAAAATTTAGGAGTGACAAGTATCAAATGGGGAAATTGACAAAACTACTAGTGCCCCTCTTTTTCCAAAACTTAGACAACAAGAAAGGAGTTATACATTACAGTGCACTAAAAAAGAGTCGATATCTCTCTCTCTCTCTAACACACACACACACATACTATCAATCATCCAATCCAAAATTGGATGGGTATCAATCTTTACCTTCCAATCCAAAACTTGATACTAATCTTGATATACTAGCACCATTAGAAAAGGCGTAAGAGCTTGCACTAGGCCCCTATTTCTATATTATTTTCTTACACCATTTAAATCTTATAAATCTTTCACTACCAATTTGTCCTTAGAAATTATTGTTAAGAATGTACAAAAAAAGGTTATGACATATCCTAAAAGGAAACAAGCAATTCTAGAGGAGACACCTACAAAAATAACACATGGGAAATAGTGGAATTGTTGGACAGGAAGAAAATAGTTGACTGCAAGTGGGTGTTTAATATCAAATACAAGTTCAAATACCTCCATTGAAAGGCTTAAGGCGAGGCTTATTGTTTAGATTTCCAAAAAACTTTGGTAGTAGTTACAAAGATGAACACAATAAGAGTTCTTCCATCTCTGGTAGCAAAACTTGACTGGTGCAATAGTTTGATGCGAAAAATGCATTTTTCCATGGCAATTTGGAAAAAGTGTACATAGATCTTACTCCTAGTTTCGAAGAGAATAAAGAAGAAAGGTTTGCCAATTGAAAAAAAATAAAAATAAAAATATTGTTCAAGCAATTGCCCACAACTTGATTTGAGAGGTTCATCAAGTCTCTACTCAAATTCTGGAATTGCCAAAGCCAAGGAAATCATACACTCTTCATCAAGTTCTTGTCTTAGAAAAAAATCATTGCACTCATAATCTAGATGACATTATAGTCACTAATGATGATCTAGATGAAATGAAGTCATTAAAAAGTCTTTAGGCTAGAGAGTTTGAAATTAAGGACCTAGTTTGTTTAAGATATTTCCTCAGAATTGAAGTTGCAAGATCCAGCGAGGGCATATTTATTTCACAAAGAAAATATGGTTCAAACTTGCTTAAGGAGACAGGAATGATGGGATGCAAACCAATTGATGCTCCAATTGAGTAGAACCACAAACTTGAAGCTACATCTAAAGGAATTCTTACTAAGAAAGGATGATACCAACAGCTGGTTGGGAAATTGATTTGTTGGTCACATACAAAGCCAAACATAGATTATGCAGTAAGTGTGGTTAGCCAGTTCATGCACACACTGCTAAAATGTTGCATGGAAGATATATAGAGGATTCTAAGGTGTCTAACGGCCACTCTTGGTAATGGTTTAACATTTTCTAGAAATAATCATTTAAGAGTTAAGACCTTCACTAATGTAAATTGGGTTGGATGGGTTATTGATCATGGGTCAACATCTGGTCATACATCTGTTGGAGGTACTTTGATGACTTGAAGAAGCTAAATATAAGTCAACGATGACTAAGTCCAGAGTAGAAGTTGAGTTTAAATCCATGGCTTAAGGGATATGTGAACTCATGTGGCTAAGGATTCTTTGGCTGGGAGGCGGCTTGGAATAGGTTGCTCACCACAGACCGCCTGAAGAGATTTGGTTGGAGCATCCCCAACAGATGCTTTTTGTGTAAATATGAGGAGGAAACCACAGATCACCTTCTACTGTTTTGCGAGAAAGCCAGAACGTTATGGCTTCTAATTTTCTCCCTGTTTGGGATACAATGGGTGATGCACTCCTCTGTGAAAAAAACACCTCCTAGGTTGGCATGGTTCCTTTGTGGGCAAGAAAAGGAAGAAAGCTTGGAGAGCTACCCCCCTCTGCTTGATGTGGACCATTTGGAGAGAAAGAAACAGGAGGGCATTTGATGATATGGAGAGAAACGATCAAGACATTAAATCCATTTTTTTGTACACTTTGTGAATTGGGCTAGGGTGTATATAGAGGAACACACTTTGTCTTTGATAGATTTTGTAGACTGGCTAGCCACCAAGTAAGGATCATGTTTGTTTTGTCCCTTTATTTTTTGCTTCTTTGTCTTTGGTATACTCCTTGTATGCCTTTTCTCTAGCCTTTGGCTCTTAATGAAATCTTTTTACCTATCAAAAAAAAAAAAAAAAAAGGATTCTACTTAAAGAACTACAAGTGAACATAAAAGAGTCTATGAGACTATATTGTGACAAGAAGATTGACATCAACATTGCTCACAATCTTGTACATGATGATTGAATAAAGCACACTCATAGAAGCTGATTGCATCTCATAAAGGAAAAGATGACTCTTAGCAGATTTGCACATGATTCATTTCAACTAAGGAGCAATTGACAAATATTTTACTAAAGGTGTCACAAGCCCTGTGTTCAAAAGTATCAATAGCAAGCTGGTTTGGCAAAACATATTTCCCAAACATCTGTTTCCTTTTTTCATTAATGTTTTGCTTAGACAAACACCAGCACAGTCCTACATCCTGCAAATCCCAATAATGCAAATGCATGTTCCCACCAAAATGTGCATTAAATTCCAAAGCAAGCAATGAGCATAGAATATTTCATCATGTTTACACAAAATGAGTTTCATTTGTAGGCATAAAATGCACGAAAAGATGGAGATTCTTAAAAAAATTTCATTAGTGTATTTGCATAAAAATTTGTACACTGTAATTTTAATTGTTGAATATATATATAAGGATGTTTGAATCATAAATCTCAGGCTGCATTGCAGAACATGTATCCAACAAATATTCTTTCTTTATTCCTCCTGGACCAATCAATATTCATAAATCTTCCTTTCATCTTTCAATGTGAGAGGCTAATATTCTCTACAAAATATAACTAAAACCTATCAAAAAAAAGGGCAGAATAAGTAGAAGAAAGCTCCGTCTCAAAGTTTCTGTTTTGGACCTTTTTCTGCAGCCCAGATGGGAGGGATGATTTTGTATTCTTGGGTTGGTTCTTCCTCTTTCTTGACTTCATCATCATCATCCAAAATGTCCTTTGAAAATGCGTCCGGGTTAGCTTTGATACAGTTCTGCAAAGCCACAAATGGATGCACACAATCCGAGCCCTACAAAGAGAGAAAATGACAACACATTAGTAACTCTTCAAAAAATTAAGAGATTATAAAGAAAAAACTATAAAGATAGCAGTTCGCTTCCATCTGAAAAGCAATTGCCCACTCCAGCAATACAGGGCAAAAACTACCTGCAAAACTCAGGCAACTTTTGGAGCTAATCAGATCATACCAGTTCAACTTGCTAATGAGTACCAACACAACCAGGGGTTTGATAGAAGGTTCTGCCAAAGGAGGAGAGATTCATTTGCACGGATATAGCATCGGTTACAAATGAAACCAAAAAATATTAAACTACTAGTTAACCTAAAAGATTAAGCTAAAAGATAATGAACCAACAAAACTTATCAAGCCAACAAACACTTACACCCCACCTCACTTGCCACTTTCTCTCCTATCTGGGTTCTCCAAAAACCACAACTCTCATACCATATTATAGCCCATAACCAAAAGCTTAGACCACTAGGCAATGGGTTAACAGTTAACAGTTAAAAAAAAGACTACAAAACTGCATATTAGTAGCCCCCAAATCCATAAAGGTCTCTTTGACTGCTGAGAATACACAAGACAGAGGAAAAGTTGGAAAGGAAATCGATCATACTTCTTTTAGTAGTACCCTGAATTTTCTTTTCTATTCATCAACCTTTTCAGTCTATTTGGGAACTATTTTTGAAAATGATTTTCTGCTCTCTGGAACAATTAACAGTTTTCTAACATAAAAAACAAGTTTGACAACTTTTTTTTTTTACTAAAAACAACTTTTTAAGAATTTGTCCCTATTCTGAAAAATAATTGAAAATATGATAATACTTTTATAACCTTTGCATTATATATAAATGTAGTACCTTCATAGAAAATAAGTCAGTAAACTGTTTTTTATCGAGAATTCCCAAAAACTGTTTTTTAAACATTGATCCCGAAAACATGTCCAAAGAGGCCTTAGATTCATACCATTTTCTCTTGATGTACCTTTGAAATGTTCAATAATCATCCATTGCCATTTTCATTTTTATCACTACATGCAGTGTTTCTAATATCACTTGCATTCAATTAAATTACCTTCTCTTCTGCAGAGCTTTTGAGGAAGCAGACGAAAGCCTCCGAAAATTGCGTTCCACACGGACCGCTCCGTAGATGAGCTATGCAAGGGCATTCTAGGGCTTTCTGAGCTTTAGCGTCAAGGGACTGCAAAATGCATAATTCAAGTCATTCAAAATGGGAATAAAAAGAAAATATTTGAATTTAAACCCTAAAAGAATCGGACCAACCTCATTCTCATCGTCACCAAATGCTGCAGCTTCTGTAGATGTAGAAGATGATTATATGACACTTGTTTTACAATAAATTAAGAATAAGAGATCAATTTCAGTGAGATATGTGATTGAATTTCGAAGAAATTCACCTGCAATTAGAGCGTCGAGGGAATCTGAGGGCCGAGATTGGGAATTGTTTGGCGCGGAGCTTTGATTGCTTTCAACTTGACCCATTTCAGTTCTTCAGGTAGGGCTTTAGCGATGTCCTCCGCAAAATCCACCCCTCTAAACCCTAATCTTGGCTGCCAGACGACGTCGTTTTGCTTCTCCGTTGTCTATGATACTTCTCCGTTTGGTAAAACGACCGTGTTTCAATGCACGGCAGGGGTTTCTCAAGGCTTAAAATTCCTTCTGTGGACAAAGTTAGGCCTCGTTTGGAAGAAGTTACATTGGAAGGTAAAGTAACAAGCATGGGATCACGCTCTGAAAAGTAGGCTTTGGGTTTTCTCAAGGGTCAAGACTCAAATAAGATATAAAAGAAATTATCCCTGTTTCTAATAAGGTATTTTTAAAATTCATTTTTCTGAAAAGCAAAAATAAAAGTTAAATTAGTTTTTATGGCATTCATGTTGTATTTGGAGACCGTCTTTTAAAAATGTTTATGCTTTTGAAAGTTATTGTGCCAAAACGACGCCGTTCCAATTTCTCCGTTTCTGCCCATCAGCATGTGAAACGACGTCGTCTGAAAGGAATCCCCATCCACGAAGCAATCGCGAATCCCGGTTGCCCCAGAGTAAAGAAACTTGAGACCTGGCGCTAACGGAGGAACAACAAAACCAAATATCACAACCTGAAAGAAGAAAAACCTGGAAATCTGTGAATTTGGAGACAGCAATGCCGGAAATAACGGAGAACAAGAACAAGTTTGGGACGCTGGAGAGCTTCATTCGCAGCCAACACAGCACATGGAAATCCCTATTGAGCCGCGCCAGTAGAAATTCATCCGATGCCGATCCCCCGAATGACGATACCTCCAATCATCTCATTCCTAACCTTTCCGCTTTCGCCAATTCCGTTGTCGCCCGCTGTTCCAAGTAATTCCATTTCAGCATCATTTTCATCTCAATCCATTCAATAATCAGTATTTATTGATTTTACATCAATCTCTGATGGAATGCTAGGGTTATACATATAGGAACCCTACCATTACATTGAACTTCGGATTCTGTTTTATTTGCCCTGCATGATCGTTTTGTGTCATGGACTATTGGTGTTGCAACCCGAGTACAGTAGCCTAGAATTCAGAAACTTACAGATGGATACACATATTGATAGAGACAAATTCAATGTGATTTTGAGGTGATATGATCCCGAATTTGTAACAAACAAACAGATTTTCAAACCACTTTGGCTGGATACTTTGAACAAAAAGTGAGGAGGATTTTATAACCAGTAAGGAAGTTGGAGTGGCTGCTTCAGTTGAGACACTGGCTGAGTCTAATACATGTGTATGATTATACACAACAACTCTTATAAACCTGAGACAGATCACCATATATGGAATGGGCATAGTACTGCATTCCACCCAAGTGAAAAAATAAAATGTGAACAAAATAGAATTGGTAATTTATTGTCAGTATTGAATCTAAATTGAGATTGTTGGTAGGCATCAGTGCATATCACACTTCTATGTGATGATGTGGTACAAGCTTTGATAATACACCAGACTTTGGATCCCAAAACTGTTTATGGCATTAATAAGCTGAAAGTAGTTATCATATGCTGTATGCTAATATTTTCCAAGCATTTATAGGAGCTATGTTATTTCGCTACCATTGAATCCTGATATGTGAAAAGAGAACTTGGTCATTGATTTGAAGCAGTTTTATAATCAGAGTGGTATTTGGTTTCGGGAATGCATTTTTTTTCCCTCTTATCAAATGGTTTCTGTAAATGCAGAATCCTTCAAATCCCTACTCAAGAATTACAGCATCGTTTTGAGAGAGAGCTACCAGAGAGTGTTAAGCAACCTCTGAGTTATGCAAGGAACTTTTTAGAGTTCTGCTCATATCTAGCACTCTTCCAGGCATCTAGAGGACCAGATTATTTGAGTAATAATGAGTTCCGGCGTTTGTCGTATGACATGATGCTTGCATGGGAGGCCCCTGATGCTGAAAGTGAACCACTAACTAAAGTGAGGCATCATATCAATTGTTGTCCATTGATAGCTTTAAGATATATGGCAGTTACTTATAGAAAGAAAAGTATTTTTGTTATTTGTTTTTTATTTTTCCAGCATTACTAGTTATATTTTTCAACTTGGAAAAAAAAAATCTACTGTTTTGGGTTTGGAAATGGAAATCTTAATTTGCATTCAATCGTAGGAAGCTACTTCCTGCAGTAATCAGCAAGCAGAGGATGAAGATGGCTGGTCTCTATTTTATTCAAGTTCCACAAATACGGCTGTTCAGGTTTATTTTTTCATTATCATTTTCTTTGTCTTTTAATGATAATATGAGCAAATAGGAGACTGTGTAATGATCTTCTAGCATCCCATTATACTAGCACTAAAATTAAATAAATTATACTTCATTTTGTTATTGCCATCAGGTTGATGAAGAGAAAACTGTTGGACCAGAAGCTTTTGCACGAATAGCTCCTGCTTGTGCTGCTATAGCAGATATAATTACTGTCCACAATCTTTTTGAAGCACTGACAAGTTCTTCATGCCATCGACTTCATTTTCTGATATATGACAAGTACCTCCGGAGCCTTGACAAGTATGATCTAGCTCCCTGAAGTGTACAAATTGAGAAAACTCTAGTCTTTATGTTGTGGAACTGTTGTGCCAACTTATTTGAAAGTTTACTTCTTAAAAAGATAGTTAATGATTTGACTGTAACATTTTATGATGCTTGTCATCCCAAATGTTAGCACCTTTATACCGACTAATTATTTCTTTCCTCCTTTTCTCATAATTTTGTTCAACTAGGGTGTTCTATTATCAAGTGACTTTAAGTCTGCAAGACGCATGTCTCAAAGCTCCATCGTTTAGGATGTACATTTCATATTTTAGCTGCATATATAACGTATTTGAGTTGATTGGACAAAGCATCATTATTTCCATTACTGACCATAAACTTAATCTTTGACTTACCCACTTGTTCAATAAAATGGAAGGAAGAGAAAATTTTGATTGGAGAAGTTCTATGAACTCAAAATGTTTATCAAGGTTACTAGTTCAAACTATTGCATTTCTATTTTGAACAAGAACTCAATATTTTGCTCCTCTCTATGCATTAATTGTTAGAAATTTCCGTTCATCTTATACTATATATATATATATATATATATATTAATTACTTTCTTAGTGGTGGAGTTGTTGTTTCTATATCAGTGGTTCAAAGTTTCATTAGTGGACTAGTTTTAGTTGACCCAAATTGGAAATGTGCTGCAAACACTTTGTAAAGGCAATGGCCTTTCAAACTGTAGAAGAGATTCAAAGATGATGTGAAACATAAATTACATGTATTTAGATACAAAATGAAGTTCAAAAAAAACTATGAAAGAGCATATAGAAATTTAATGCTGCATGAAAATATTAGTCAACTAACCCTGGTAATTGGCTGTTTCTCCCCTTCATTGGACCTTCAGTTGGCATTTTTGTCATGTGAACACTACTCTGGTTAAGTGACCTGTTTTCTTGTTGTACCAATATATTTAAGCCTAAATATGTAGTAGCTTTGCCCAAGAAAAACCAAAGAAAGAGTTATTACGACTTTTGTAGTATTCCAGATATCATCCTCAAGGACTGACCTATGGAAATTGTTAATACTAGGTCAAATGAGTTGCTTTTATTTAAATCCTAAAGTGAGAAACAATATGCAAATTGAGTTTTATGAGATGGAATTAAATCAAGGAAACTGAATTAATAACAATGCAAATTTTGATTTTTAATTCAAATGCTTCAAGTTTAGGGGTTTCCACAATCAAACCTTAGGTATAGAAACTAGAGAGAACAAGGTTTTTTTAAGTAGGGTGATCTTAGGGTTTTGGGAACCTTGGTCGCTCGCGATCAATCTAAGCTCTATAACTCAGAATTGCATCTAAAACCAATCAAATAAGAGAAATATGTAGCTAATATGGTGGTGGGAGGGCGGGGGAGGGAGGAGAGAAATGGCCAGAGAAAATATTTTTTTTTGGGGACAAAATTATAAAAGTAAAGGGATGAAAAAATGCAAACTTATTCCACAAGATTGCAAGCAAGCTTTGGAAAAAGAGCGTGATCTCTAAGTTTCTAGTAAATAATTCTTTACTGAAACACTTCCAGTACTTATCATGCTTCAGTTTACTTTTTTCACTGCCCCTTCTACATGCAAGTTGTACATCGGTGATAAAACCTGATGCAGATCAAACAACAGAAAAATTATTTTCATGCCTTCTACTTGAAAGACTTGAATTCTTGTAGTAATGCTGTGGTTTTCCATTTATTTGAATTCACCAAATTAATTGACCTCCTTAACTTCTAGAATGCTCACTCTGTGGCATTGCTGGTGCAATTCCACTCCAAATGGTAAGAACCATCTTGTAGACTTTGCAGTGTGATGAGTATGATGGTTTAAACATTTTTGTATTAATACCATGGAACACTGGATGTAGACCAAAAAATGTAAAACATTTACGGGTATGTTTTGTTCCTTTTTCCTTAATGGAATTAAACCATGTCCACTGATTGAACATAAAACAAACCCAAAAAAAGGCTAACAAAGCAGCATCAGGGGAAAGTAAAACAAAAAACAGATGAAAACTCCCACAAGTAGCATTGGAATCCAAAGCAAAGATCATAGGGGAAAAAATTAAAGGGCCATGAGACCCCCCTTAAAAATCTTCTAAGCTAGAAGTACCCCACTTAGCCAAAGAGTTTCTCAATAAATAATTATTAGTTTTCCATACTTATCTAAGCTAGAAGCACCACACTTCTTTCTTTTGGATTTTATAAATTATTATTAGTTTCTCAATACCTATCCAGGTCAATTGCTCTTTACTACAGGGTGCTAACTATATAAAAGTTTTTCAATACTAATCTAAATCAATGGCTCCTTACTGCAGGGTGATCAAGAGTGCAAAAAATGCATCAGGATCGACTTTGTTTTCCAACCTTCAGCTTGTTGAGGGAGAGATCATCTTAGACATTGATGGTACAGTTCCCACTCAACCAGTTCTGCAACATATTGGAATCTCTGCCTGGCCTGGTGAGCTACTTTATGTTGCTGAAAGTAGGGCAAGTTATATGATATTTATGCATCTGGATGTCCATGTAAATTTAGAGCCATTTGTCTAGTGATATAACTCTGATTGTGCATGTGTGACCTCATTTGGTTTGGTTCTAGTTACTTTCTCTAGATGTAATTTGTATTTCCATTAGATAATAACTCGATGATGTCAACCAAGGTCAAATCGGATGGATATTTCTCTGAACTATGACTCAGATGGTCTTCAAATAATATTGTTTTAGGAGCAATGCAGCCATGTTTCTTTGTTGATACTTGGCAACAGTGTTCATAAATCACAAGAAGTGGGCAAATTTATCCTGTTCAAAGTGTCATGGATCTGGGTGACCACTGGCAATGAGCTGGATCAAACCAGGATGCTTATCTGAGTAATTTTAAATGTTCAAGTCTAGTAAACACTTGATGCACCTTTTATTCTCTATGATAGAAGAATAAAATTTGGAAGCAACCATGCTTTTGAATATGTACAGCCTAGTTACTGACTGCTTTGAGTCCTAAAATTAATTGGAAGAGTTTGATGTTCGTTCCCATCAAACACCCATACAAACAGTGTTCATTTTTAACCAACCTCTGTTTTTTTCCAGGGCGGTTGACGTTAACCAATTATGCATCTGTACTTTGAGTCCCTGGGAGTTGGTTTATACGACAAAGCTTCCAGATATGATCTGGCAACGGACATGAAGCAGGTCATAAAGCCTGAATTAACTGGACCATTGGGTGCTCGTTTATTTGATAGAGCCGTGATGTACAAATCAATATCTGTGTATGTTTTCTGTTGACATTAATGATTCACGACTTTTAGTATAGATCTTGAATTTACTCTACCTCTGACTTTAATTTCTTACAGATCAGAGCCTGTTTATTTGGAGTTCCCTGAATTTAAAAGCAATTCGCGCCGGGACTATTGGTTGGATATTTGTATTGAGATCCTGCATGTGCACAAGTTCATTAGGAAGTACAACCTCAAAGAGATGCAGCAGTCAGAAGTACTTGCAAGGGCAATTCTAGGCATCTTCCGTTACCGTGCAGTGAGAGAAGCTTTCCACATTTTCTCATCCCAATACAAAAGCTTACTTGTGTTTAACCTGGCTGAAAGTCTTCCTGGGGGCGATTTGATATCTGAAGCTCTGTATAGTCGTTTAGCACTTCTGAATGCCAGTGCTACACAAGATGATGTTCTTGGCTCTTCATATGCAGGACAGGACTTGAAAATATTTCCGGTTTCACTTTTTACACTTAGTAGACATGGATTCATTTTACAGAAAGAGGCAGTTATGAGTGGAGAAGCAATATTTCCAGTTGGAGATGTTTGGGTTGGTGAGACAAATCCATTGGAAATTGCAGTGAAACAGTCCATATGGGACAAGGGAAGGGCTGAAGCTGCACAGGCAACTGTAGATCAAGTGAAAGTGGAGGGAATTGATACAAATATAGCAGTAATGAAGGTAAATAATGATTTCTCTTTTTATTACATTTTCTAGGCAACAATAAGTTTTAGGAAGAAGTGTTTAAATATATTCAATTGTAGATTTAATTGCACTTGTGTGGGAGTAGATAAAAATTTAGTGATATCAAAAACTTTTATCACCATGAAAAATAAATAAAAAATAAAAAATAAAAATTAGACTTGTTTCACTTAAAGCGTGAAAGATAAAATTTGAAATAAATTAGCCAACCAAAAAGTCAAACTTTGCAAAGCGTTGCAATAGGTCCAATAAGCAATAATGCTGTGAAATGATCTTGCAGTTCAAACACATGAATCTATTTGACTATATATCTATTTATTTTGTTCCTTTAAGTTACTGCAGCTCATTATATTTTTCTTGATTCATGATTTGGATTTCAGATGGCTAAGAGTAGACTAGCATTTGCTTTTTTTTGTTAATACAGCCCCAATGCATGCAACCTTGTGCACATACATGCATAAGAAGTTTATTTTGCTTGATAGTGTAGATTTCTTTAACAACCCACTTTGATTTTGATTGTTAGTTTTCAGTAACTTAGGAATTCAATAGTTTATTGATGAACTTATCCTTTTGCTTGTAAAGATGGAGCTTTTTTTTTCCCTTCTTCCGTGCAGGAGTTACTTTTCCCGGTAATTAAATGTGCTGAGCGTCTCCTACTGCTAGCCTCATGGGAAGACCCTGTAAAATCAACAGTGTTTCTTTTGTTGACCTGCTATGTGATTCTTAGGTAACTCACCTTTGACTGGAGTTTGCTGTATTTTCTGCTGGCAACTAAACTAAACTGCATGTTCATTTAAAATGAAATTTTACTATTCCTTATCAGTCTCAGTCTCTTCTGAAAGAATCCATGCATATCAATACAATAATGTTCTGAGGTTTCCCCGATTTTAGGATGAAAACTATTCTAGCAGACAAGGACATGCTTTTATAGGCAAAAATAATATATTAAGAGACACCTAATAAATGGTTCTGATCCAAAAAAAAAAAAGACACCTAATAAAAGGGGGTGCAACGCAGTACACAGGAAGTGTACTGGATCATGCAAAGAAATAAAATAAAAGAAAAAAAAAAAAAAAAAAGCCTCCTTTCACTAGTCTTATCTAAAAACACTAGAAGAGAGAGTTCCCCCCCACCCAAAATTCCATCCCGACCCTACAAACAGAGAACGAAGTAATAGATGTAGTTGGAATGTGGATGTTGAGTTTGTTAATCAACAAGATAACAAACGATGTAACTGTATGAAAATTCATTTATTGCCAAGGTAAATATCTATATTTACCTCTTTTTAACCTAATATCTTTCATGAAATTGGTTTTATATTGCTCTATACTTAATTATTCAAATACATACATACATACATACATATATGCCTATATATATATATATATATATATGTGTGTGTGTGTGTGTGTGTGTGTGTGTGTGTGTGTGTGTATACATACATACATAAATGTCTATACATATACATAAGTGTGTGTGTGTATGTGTGGTTCCTGTATCTGGATGTCATTATGTAAAAAAAATTATAATACAAAATAATACATAATATGATTTACTAGTTGAAGACTTGGAATCCATTAAAACACCTGAGAAAGTGAACTTTGGTAGCAGTAGGCCAAATATGATATTTTCTGGACTTCTTTCCATCAATGCAAGTGATCTTTAACAGCCATTTCTTTCCTTTCCTTTCAGTTTGTGGTATCTAAACTTATTTCTTTAATGGCTTGATTGAATAGATTTTTTTTATTTAGTTTCTTCAATAGTTTGATGGATCCAATGTCTGAAATAATTTAATTGGGTTGGTTTAACTGACATCGTCTCTTTGTCATGCACACCATCAATGTACCACTGGTGGTCTGTCATTGTGATCCTCCTTTTCTCATTTTAGATTCCCTCTTGCACAAAACAAAAATTTAGTCATTGCTTGTACAGAGAAAGGAATCTGAAGCAAAAATGAATGATGATGTACAGGGGGTGGATCAGGTATATATTGCCATCCATTTTTGTATTTCTTGCAGTTTTCATGCTCTGGTGCCGACACTTTAACAAAGGGAAACCATTAGAAGCCTTCAGAGTAATGCCTCCCCCTCATCGGAATGCAGTTGAGCTGTTGCTAGCATTGCAGGAACTTGTCTCTCAAATTGAAGGAATAATTCAAGCTGGGAATATCATTCTTCTCAAAATAAGGGCTCTCGTATTTGCTATGCTTCCGCAGGTACTTGTCCTAATTCTAAACCCTAAACCGTAAACTCTGGTAGAAAAGCAAATATAGTCATGTGCAATTCCAAGGCAAAACTAGAAGGAAAAAAAAAAAAAAACTGGTTGGGAGTATTAACCATCTTGTTTTCCTGATGGGAGCCAAAAAGCACTCTGTTCAGAGACTCTGCCCAATTATACCTGCAGTTATTATTGTGCCCAAACAAGTCCGGTGTTTATGTTCCAGATTTCAATATATTTGTTAGGGGAGTGCCCTCAAACTAATCCAAGTTGTGGCTCAAATCCCGGCAGTCAGATGAAGTCCATTTGAAATGCCATGAATGCCAGAGCTATAGGGACAGTTTTAGCGACTTTTTGGCAAACTCATTCCAAAAATTAGTCCGTGATACCAGTTATTAAAAACAATTTTAGTTATTTTTCAGGAATAAAATTTGTTTAGAAATTCAAGTGTCAAGATTAATTTTCACGACATATTTCCTTCCCAATTTTCTTACCATTTTTACACTCAATGAAAAAGAATATCGACTTGCAAACATCAATCCACCAGGATCCATTGTATGGTAAAGAAGCATCTTTTTTGTTGTTTTTTGTGCATTCTATGCTTCATATGAGCAAATTATCCCTTTAAAGATCTTTTGAAGTTCAATTCTTCCAGAAAATGCTTCATTGCCTGATATTTCATCTTCTGTGCATCTTCCAGGCCTCAGATAGGATTGCTTTGTTGCTGGTTTTCATGGCTGCTGTCCTTGCATTTTTGCCAATCAGATACTTAACCACACTAATATTCGTCGAGGCTTTCACAAGGCAGATGCCCCTGAGGAAAGACAGCAGTGACAAGTTGGTGAGACGGGCACGAGAATGGTGGATTAGGATTCCTGCAGCTCCTGTTCAGCTTATCAAAACTGATGCCAAGAAGAAGAAGAAATGAAACCTGCTTTGAGAACACTGAATTTGTAAATTGTAAACAACACACTGGATATCTTTACATTGCAAGATCATCCTATTCAGGTTCTTATGTACATAACATTTATAGTTTTTCCTTGATCATAACAACGTTCTTATTCTTTTGGTATGGGGAAAGGATTTACAAAATAAGAAGCTAACTGCCAGAATTGGAAAGGAAGGAAAGCATCCAGTACGAATTCTTAATTCTAACCTTCAAAAATGAAAGAACAATCTAGGATTTTGCCATCAAACGTTATCTGGCCAGAATTCCCTAAAAAAGGCCCGCTCAAATTCCTTCTCTTGTAACTGCTTTTCTTCCTCCAACATCTTCTTCATCCTTTTAGATACAGTCTTCCTTTTCTTTCTTGTAGGCAAATGTTCCTGGAAAAATAAACAGCGATGGAATTAATTAATTACTCAGTAAAAGGCCTAGCCTAAATGAGTTAGTTAGGGACTGTACAGATAATAAAGACATCTAATCAGAACACAATTGTCTCATGCTAAACAATGGACCAATCACTTGCACCATCCAACTATCACACATCAAATGGTCATGATTACTTAGCCTCCATTTGAGATTAGCTTCCTGTTCTTTGTTTTTTGTTTTACCTAAAGTAAAAGTCAAAATTATAATTTTCAAAGGATAATATTGGTATTGAAAAAGTTTAATTATGAAAATTCTTGGAAAAGCAACATTTTCCT
Organism: Vitis riparia; assembly: GCF_004353265.1. Taxonomy (NCBI): domain Eukaryota; kingdom Viridiplantae; phylum Streptophyta; class Magnoliopsida; order Vitales; family Vitaceae; genus Vitis; species Vitis riparia. The sequence continues at coordinate 671,222 of NC_048440.1, forward strand.
AGTTTCATATTAGGAATGCATGGTGAACCCAAGCTTAACCAAGATCCTTTTTCCCAAGATCAGGTTGAAATCGAATTAGGCTTGGGTTAGAGAAAAATGTATGAGTTAGAATCGGGTTGGGTTGGTTGAGTTGCACCAAGGAAAAAGATGGCAAACAAAAAAAAAAAAAAAATGTATGACATACAAACAAGCCCAAAGAATATTGTCCATATAAGTTTACATTTCACTATGTGCAAGAATAACCACATCAGTTAATCTCATCAACATTAGATCAATAAATCTAATGCAATAATGTGGAACAAGATAAAATGTTTAATTCTAATAGACAAGAAGTTAATCTATCTATTTTTACACAAGATAAAGTGAGTATTAATTAAATTCTTAAAGTTAATTATAAATATCACTAGTTAAATAATAATTTTTTTGATAAGTAAAAAAAAAAAAAAAAATTATTTAACTAGTGATATTTATAATTAACTTTAAGAATTTGATTAATACTAGTTAATTAAATATAATACAAAACTTAATTATTTATTATATACATAGATAATAAATATAGTTATCTAATTAAAATTATTAAATACTTAATTCCGGTTTGGGTTGCCCAATGTCTCAACCCAATTTCAATTTAGGCTGGCTTTCTTTTTGTCCTAACCCAACCCAAATTGCAAAAAGGGCAGCCCAAGCCCACCCAAAATCAGGTTGGGCTCAAGTTAGGTTGGGTTGAACTCACCTGAGTTGCACCCCTATTTCATATTAAGATCTTTTGGAAAAAAAAAAACACAAATGAGCATAGAAGCTCTTATTAAGCTTAAAAAGTTATGCATGTTAGGTTTGCTTAATTGGGTCAGTTTTATCATTTATGTCCATCACAAATCTTCGGGTTATGTAATAAATCAGGTCGCTTATCCTCAGCATAAGTAAAAGCCCCAAATTGAACTAAAGTACCACATGGAAGGCATATCAAATCTGCCATGCAAATAAGTTCTTTATAAGTTGTCCATGTCTTCTGAAAATTGGCTACATGCATTTTGCAGGTTCATCTGATACGTGATAGATGCTAGGATCGAATTCCCTGGGTTATTTTCTTTAAATGTTCCTATTACAAAGTAAAATATCCACACCCCCACCCCAAAAAAAAAAAAAAAAAAAAAGAACACAGTACTCCTTTGGATACGCTTCCTGCTTTCTGTTTTTTAAAATAGAAAATAATGGTAACTAATATATAAAATATATTAACTCTTATACAAAAAGTATGGACTTATCTTATATCTTCAAAAATTAACTTTAGAATTTTTAAAATTTGAGGTAGTAAAAATTTTTTAATACCTCAATTTTTTAAAAGAGTTTTTAAAAGTCATTATTTTTTAAGGTGAGTCCCAAAAAGTCCTTAATTTTTTATAGAAGCTACTGTCATTTTTTGTTTTGAATAACAGAAAACAAGAGGCATATCCCACCTTAGTTACTAAAAAAAGAAAAGTAAAAGGATGCCATAAAGGACGAGCAACCATACTAAAAGCCAAACCAAAAGAAGAAAATAGGAAAAGGAACAAAAAGAGCTACAATGGGCCTAAACTTCCCACACTCAAGTTGTCCCCAACAAAAACCTCTGACAAAGAAGCTCTTAGCTAGCCAACCGTTTTGCACATTAAGGGATCCATCAGAACAAAAAAACACATCACCTAAGAGATCCATGATTTCAAGCTTTGAGTTGCCCTCTTCATTTGAAAAAAACAAGAGAGAACAACATTTGAATGTACCTTTAGTTTAGGCTATTAATCGCCTAAAACCTTTGCCCAAAAAAAAAAAAAAAAGAATCTTCTACCCAAGCTAATATTGACATCTCTATAAGCAACTCGGGACCAATAGGCTAAGAAAAGCCCTACTGAATCCTCCACCATGACCTCAGGTAATCACCCCAATCCCCATTTGGCTTGGAAGCAAACACCTGTCAATGTTTAGTTTAAAACTCTGTAAGGATTGGAAGTTGGATACATCAAATGCCTACACACAAACATGCAACCAATCATACATGTTTACACAAGCCCAAGAAATATCTTACTTACTTGGCTACATCATCATGAAACTCATGCTTTTTAATCATTTTTCACTCATATCCCTCCATCAAATCCTCTTCTCCACTGAGAGAAGATTATTTGTATATTTCTTCTTCCATAGCTTCAGAAGTTCTGTAACAATCACCTTCACTAACAATTTTTCTCCTTAGTTTCAGAAGTTCTGTAATAATCACCTTCACTAACAATTTTTCTCCTTTCTAGGCAGTTCATTTATATATGCCTTTAGTAAATCTCTCTCCCAAAAAACAAAAGGAATAAATGAAATTTGAGTCTGCTCATAAAGCCAATTAAACTCACCTTGTCAGTTTTCCCATTAGAGGGCAAACTTTCATAAGATCCCACAGCAGTCTTCTTTACTTTATCCGCCCCCAAGCCTCGTTTATTCTTCTTTAAATATGCTTGCACAGGTTCCAACCTACCCTGGTTACACCAAAGACTAATTAGCCAAATTTTCCACAGACTAGCTTCTATTTAGGTAAAAAGTCTGTGGCATCAAAGAGAGACAAACTGCAACACAACTAATTCAAAAGAAAATTGCCAAAATATAAAACATGCAGCAAGAAACAGATTCCATGTTTTCCCAGCCAGGAATCAAACAACAGCTTCTAACAACTTAATCAACTGTATTTTCATACTGAAATTTCATAGCAGCCCAAGGAAGTTACCAAATAATTGTACAAACCATATAAACCCATCTGTTTTACTCTTTTGGATCCACCATCCACATGAGCAAACAGGTATTGTTCCTTTGAAGAATAAAGAAAATAGATATAAGCAACCAAAACTTATTGTTCCTGCTCAAGTTTGTGTTGATTCACAAGATGCTTTATATATTAGTCATAATTTATAGCTGAATCAATTGTTTCATAGCCTTTGGCATCACTATGCATGTGATATCAATGAATGAGAAAAACAATGTTCCTAAGCATTAGACCAGGAAAAGGATTGCATTATATAATCAAATACTACCTATCAACAATAAAAAAATATAATCGAATGCCAATTTTCATGCACCAATGCAAACAACACAAACTACAACCTACATTATCAGCATTAGGAAGGTTGAGACAATCTCCAGGGTTCAATGAATTTGAAACCTAAAATTTAACGAAACCAAGAAGTACCTGCTTCCCACACTCCTATTTAACCAGTCAATTGATTTAAAACAAACAACACCCCCCTCCCTCCCTCTCCTCTCCTCCGAAAAGAAAAAAAAAACCCTAGAAATCACACCAGCCAGATTCATGAAACTAGTTGATGAACAAAGAGCAAACCTAAAATAAATTACAACAAAAAATCAAGCTAATTAAAGAATGCAAAGAACAAACCTGTCCAGAAACGCCAAGACCCGTCCCTTCTTTCCATCCGTGCTTCTTCAGAAGCTGCAAAAGAAAAAACCCACCTCAGTACTTGACCAAACCCTAGAAGTATACCATACCATAAATAATTCAAAAATAGATAAATAAATATTTATTAACAATAAAATCTCCATTTGTTACGAAGGACAGTATTCTCCCAAGAGAAATTTTCATCCTGAAACCAATTGAATAACCTCATATAACCAGTCGCTTTTTCCAGGGCAAACCTTTGAATCAGCTACTATTTTCCTCGGAAACAAATAGACCCAGAGGAAAAAAATTAAAAGAAAAAAAATGAAAAAAAAAAAAAAAACCCTGAACAAAAACCTTGAAGCCAATATTAGAGGAGTCGATGGAGGCTGTTGCTGCAGCTGAGTCTTCTCCCATGCGTTCCTTGATTTTCTCTTTCTTCCGACTTTTTTCTGTTTCTTTCTTTTCTCGCGCGCTACGTGGGTTGCCTTCCTCGAAGATGATGCCAACCCGGCCTTGTTTTAACTTTAATAACCCATGTAACAAATCTTAATTAAAAATAATTTCTAAATATTTTGTTCTTAAAAAATACGTCACATTTCATAACAAATTTGAATTATTTTGCATATTTTCAATTTTTTTCATTCTAAGCTAGTCTATAAAGAAAACTATTTGTTCATATTTAAGTTCTCAAATAAAATTTTGTTTTTAAAAAAGAAAATTAGTATATATTTACGGTTTTTGAAAATATTGCTAAATAGGTATGAGGGCCTATTTCAAAATATTTTTAAAAATAATTTTTGAGGACCATTATTAAAAACAATTATTCTTTAGCCTCTTCACTATTAAGTCACTATACACTCATTTACAATAAAAGTTATCAAAACATCCCTCCATTTTCAATTGTTTCTTAAAATACTCTAAAAATTTTAAAACATCTAAAATTTATTCTAAAACACGATCTATTTTGAGATTAAGTTTTTGAAAAACTATTTCCTGTTATAAATCTTTGGAACATGTTTTCTACGTCACAAAATTATTTTTGTAAATAATTTTTTCAAAACTCATAAAGGGTTTTCTTAAGGATAGGTATCATAGTACTCAATTTAAAATACAACAAGTTGTATTAGCCCCTTTTCACTCAAAAATATTTTGGTTCATAACTAAAGGAAGAATTTACCTCATCTTTTTTATCTTTTAAGGTCATGAAGCACTATCGCCAATCTCATCTTCATATTTTTTTTCGATAGAGTCTTTATCATATCACTATTACACTATGTTTCCACCGTTGCCTTCTACTTTTCCTTTTTGTGGTACTCTTACATAAGAAGTATTTGCATTTGATGTACCCTTGCTTCTTACACTTATAGTAAATGATATCTTACTTTTCCTTTCCATGCTTAATGCTTCCCTTTTAGCATGGGGCTTCTTTCTTTGCTACTTCCAAGCTTGATGAATTTTTAAATTCCCATGCAATGAGTGCTATGAACTTCTTTTCTTCTTTTGTATTTTCCACTTCTTAATAGTTTTTTTATGGTGATTTCATGTATTATTAGAGATCCTATAAACTACTCCAAAGGTAGATATGTGAGGTCTTTGGCTTTTTGAATCACAGTAACCTTTGTTTCCGATTGCTTAGGCAATGACCTCAAATCTTTATCATTTATTTTTATTTAGTGTAGATTTTTCCCAATGCTTGAAGACCATTGACAACACCTATGCACCTAGTAAACACCTCAACAATTATCTCATTATCTTTCCTATTAAACAACTCATAGTTATGCATAGACATTTATCTTGATTCTTTTAACTTAATTGGTTCCCCATAAGTTATTTCTAAAAGTCTTCATATATCCTTAGTCAATTCATATTGACATATCTTTGTATTCATTTCTATCTAGAGCACAATGGAAATAAGTTAAAACTCTTTTAGTTTATTTTTTTTATATTTAGCTCATGAGGTAGTTGATGCCAACTTGGTGTTAGGTTTATGTGCTAATGAACCTAAGGTAATCACTTGGGGTTAAATTGGGTAATGAGTACTTTTTACAAATTTTACAATTATGAATGCACATGACAATTATATGTAATAATATAACAACAATAATAAATAAATAAATAAATAAATACTTATAAATTATACGAAGAAGAGATAAAGACAGGCAAACTCAATATTTTTATAATTTTTCAGCGCAACTTGATCTACATCTACTCTTCTTAAGTTTCAACTACATTAAGGGTTTTACTAATCCAAGATTTTTAAACCAAAGCCTTCAAATTCTTTACACTTAGATTATGATTTCAAAAGACTCTCATAATAAAATTTTTAAGGATGAAGTCTCCAAAAATCTGTTAAACCAAGGTTTGGTTCATCATGATTTGATGATTACAAAATAAGATTTGGAACTAACAAGTATAATTTTAGTGTGTTTAGGCAAGAAAGATTTTCAATGAAATAATCCAAAAGATATCAATTCAAAAGGAAATTAAAAAGAAGGAGAACACTTCAAAGAGATGGTATTTTAAATATTTTAAGATCTCTTTGGAAGATTGTTGGCACACTAGGATCATATTATGTTTCATATTTTATTAAATTGCCTTAATTCATCCAAGCGCCTATATCAATTTTATTCTTTTCAAATTTGGATGAAAAATCTTTCTAAATGAAAAACACCTTTAATTATGTCATTCATGGTTTAAAAGGTTTCTAAAATGTTAAGGAGTTTGTCTAGTCAAATTTCCCTAAGAAATTTTATTCTAACAAAAGTTTCATAAAGTATAGAATTCTTTTATACATTTTTAATGATTTTTACAAAATAAGATTGATTCTTTTAAGGATTAAAACTCATGTTTTGACATGCAAGATTTCTAATTAAACCAATTTGATCCTTTAAAGGCCACTTGTACGTCAATTTCTCATGTTTTTTTTTTTTTTTTGTATGTTTGACCACTAGTTGACTAAAGCGATGGATCACTTGACCCAAATAGTCAATTGGTTCAAGAGAATTTTAATAAAACAATTTGACAAAAGGCTATCTCAACCGACTAAGGTGGAAACCTTGATCGATCAAGGACTAGTTAAATTGGTTACTTGATCATATGAGCTATTAGGGCTTAATAGTTACCTATTAATGCATTTATTCCCCAACAACTAGTAGTCAATTTACTAGATGGTTAACGGGTTGAGCCTTAACAGTTTTTAATAACTAGTTTTGGCTTCCAACTCATACTTATAGGCTCGATGCTCATTGTATATTACATGAGAAATAACTCAAAATCATTCTTGAATATTATTTAAGCCTTAAGTGAGTGTGTTTGAGTACACCTTGTTTTAAAACATGCATTTCATCTTAGTAAACCTCAATCTTAGTTTTATCTTGTATCCACTTGAGCCTAAACTTGTACTAAGATTTTATTCTACATCAACTATAATTTTTGCAAAATATTACTAAGTGTGGAATTACTTAATGAAGTTCAAGAGTGAGGTATCTCTTAAGAATGTCCATTAGAACTATAGTCTAAGGAAGATAGTTTGAAGACTTTGTTTTTATAAGTCTTGTCGTTGTAAGGGCCCCTAAGAACAATAATCCAAGTGTAAAGTTTGAAGACTTTGATTGAAAGCCTTGTTAGTGAAACTTTCAATACAGTTGAAGCTTAAGGAGACTGGATATAGTCCATGTTATGTTGAAGCACTATAAGAATAGAGTTTACATATCTTTCTCTTCTTTATTTAATTTATAAGCAATTATCAAGGTATTAAAGTACAAAAAAGTGACATAGATACGAAAAATATGATCTAATTATTAAGGTATAAAAAATGTGGCCTAGGGATTAAGGTACTAATAATATGACCTAGATACTGTTGGTAACCCTGAATTGCTTCGTTCCCTAGCCCTAGATCTCATAGGGTGCATTCATATCTAATCTTAGGCTTTTTAGACTAATATAGCATAAACATATGATAACAAAAACCATAATATGACATAAATCTAGACATAGAAACTCATACTTATGATTTTGATGTTCCTAGATCGAATACAATCTAATGAAGATAGTTTGTAGGCATCGTAGATCTCAGAAACCCAATGATTTTCTGCCTAATTTCTTCTTTCAAGGATCTTGACACAAGAAAAGGGTGAACTTCTCTTTCTAGAGAGGAGGTTAGGGTTTGCTCTTTGAAGTTTAGAAAACAATAGGAAAAATTGAACCCCTAAATCCTTAAGGGGTTTTATATAGACTTCCCTGTGAGCTTAAGCGACTTAAGCCGATTTGGACTTAGGTTAGTTAATCTAGCCCACTTAGGTCCTAATTAATTAATTAACCTTATTGGGTCCTATTAATTCATTAGTCTAATCTAGAAAGTCTATTTATAAGATCCATACCAACCTTACATTTTATTAAAGTACCCTTATGCACATTTATGAATTACAAACCCAAAAATCTCTAAAATAAAAGTTCCATCATGAATCAAAAGCTCAAACAAGGACCACTGAGACTCATAAGAAAATATTAACTTTCTCATAATCCAATTCTGAAGTTAAATCAACACTACTAAAGAAAGTTAATTGCATTTTAGTATCCTATGACATTACAATGAAGCAAAGCTTGGGATTATGACCTACTATCCACTACATATAGACCCCTTATGAATTAGTGTCATAATCTAACATGGTCTATGATATCAACCTCACAAGATCACCTTTCTAATTCTTGAGTTATAAATCCTTTTATTAAGTGATCAACTGACATACTCTAACTCACAAAGAGCATAAGCTAAATTCCACTTAAAAAATCACCACAACCATAATTTTCCTAACCACGTGTCCTTAGGATCATCCAAGGGGACATGTTGTCTCAATCTCATGGGATATCATGATACCTCTATCGAAAATACCTGTTATCACCAACCTCCATCAATAGTGACCTAATCCATAGGGAATATATCATCACCTTAGGGTCTCATCCATAGGTCAAAGTTTCCTATTGATTTCAATATAGTTTCAATATCCTTACAAGGTTGAGAGTCCATGCAACATAGCAACTTAATGAATTATGACTAACTAATAGTTAATGTCATGATTCACCATAGGTCCTGTCCAATGTGTAATCTTACACACTAATACATTTGTCATGGGAAAATCATCTTAATGACCAAGACAAGTTATCCTTATAATTAGCAGTGGTTTTGACCTATAAATAATGAAGCACGTTAATAGTGGTTTTGACCTACAAGTGAGATTGTAAGCTAATCATATATTTCCTATGGATTGGGTCACCGTTAATGGAAGTCAACAACAATAGATATTCTCAATAGAGACACTATGATATCTCATGAAATTAAGACAGAGTGTCCTTTTAGGTGATCCTAAAGAGGTGTGTTTATGGAAACTATGGTCATAGTTGTTTCTTAAGTGGACTTGACATAGGCTTTTTGAGAGCTAGAACATGTTAGTTGAACACACAGTAGGAAGATCTGTAACTCAAGGATAGTAGAGGTAGTCTTAAAAAGTTGATAGCCCTCACATATCTGAGGACATAGTGTTTTGTTGTTATTTACATAGGGTACTGGAGTGTAGTTGATTCTATGTGATGGGATGTTCTGCATAATTGGATTTTGAGGGAGCCAATACCCATGTGGGTCCCAATTAAAACAAAACTATAACTATTTAAAATATTTGAACAATAAATTTCATGATTTTCTAAACACTTAAACAAGAATTCTCAAACAAAGAGAGTTGAAAAGAGTCTTAAGTTAAAAATCTTAATTAAAATCAAATTTAAAACAATTTATAATCAAACACTCTTCCTATCACTCCTCACTGATATCACTTGATACTAAAAATTGAATAATAAAGAAAGGTGAGTTTGACAACTCAGTAAGAACAAATAATTCAATAAGGAGGATCAAGTATAGTAAAAGATTAAATCATGAGAAATATTGCATCTTTATAAAAATCAATTAGCAAGCAAGCTCATTTAATTCAATAATTTACATCACTTCTTCAAAAGTTCAATATTTTCAATTTAAAGATTGAACCAAATAATACACTTTGCATGATCAATTCATATTCAAAATAATTTCACAAACAAACACTTTACTCTAGTCCACTAACATTGTGCCAAAATATTGGGATTTGTACTAGGTGGGTAGCCTCAAAATACTCCTCTTACTAGTGGACAAAATGGTTTCCAATTAATAATATACCAAATGCCAATAACAATCTTATTAGCTAGAGTTGCACTACATCACTATTCCCACTTATCCCTTATTGACCAAGTCACGGATAACCAGAGTCTCCAAAATCATTATAATAAATTAAATGATAAAATTCACTTATAAAACAATAAATAAATCATATGATATTTCCAATTTATTTAATAAATTAAGGAAGAAATAGAATATATATTTTTTTCAAAAAATTACTTGATCCACTTCAAAGAATTCAAGCATTTTGATACTTTCAAAAAATAGATGAAAATGGATAGAGAATTATAAAATGACTTATTGTCCTATTAACCTTAAATCACATGAGAGATTTAAGAAATTCTTTAAAGTAGAGTTTTGATAAAATTATACTCTAAGTATACATTTATTTATTATTTAACCTTATACAAAAAAAAATTAGGTAAATTAATATTCATTTGAGTAAATATTCAATTTCCATTACTTAGATTGATTTAACTTATTTTCCTAAACAATTACTCAACTTTCTTTCCTAAGGAATTTTAGTCTAATGTTGTTCTAACATCTAATCATCCAAATAATTTATTTAACTTTTTATTAAGATTAATCCTTCTATACCTCAAAACCACACCAAAAATACTACTGCAACCTACAAGGCTTAAAAAAATACACATTATTTCCAAATAATCTCTAATTATTTTTCAACCCTAAAATATACTTACAAAAATCTTCATAATCACATTGTATTATTCTCAAAATTTCCCCCCACAATAACCCTATAATCTTCATATGCAATTCCCATAAATTTTCCACAATAATAAAATATCAATGAGTGTGGGATTTGATCTTATCATTAACACTTTTTTTTTTGTATTCTTTAAAAATAAAAAATGGAGATCCATGAAATATTTCCAAAAATTCAAACTTTCATCCTAGGATTAATTTCTTTTTCTTAACACGGTTATAATTTTTTAAAAATCTATTTTCTATTTTAAAAGTAAAAAAATTATTTTCAAGTTATATAGCCAAACAAGTTATTAGTTTTTCCTCCATTAAAGAACCTTTAACACCATTAAATGATTTTGGTTGCACCATAAGTGGATTAAATCCAAAAAAATCAACGAATGAACATACCCAAAAATAATAAAAACATCTCAAGACCAAAAATACTAAAACTTGCATTTTTATTCATTTCATTAAACATTGTACATCCATTTGAGTGTTTAGATACATCTTTACATATTACAAACCCTAAAATTTTCTACTTATATTATTAGTACAAAACTGTTCCATCATCAAACTTCTATACATCAAAACATAACCTCTCTCATCCTTCACTAGAGCACAACTTCCAACTCCTTTCTTCAACATGCTCCTTTATAGCTTAGTCTGTGAAAAACCATTTTATAAAAGAGATGGACCACAACTCAATATATAATGGTTTAATTATCACAAAAGAATTTATGAAACACTTGCATAACATATTTTGCACAATTCAGAACAATAGTTTACATAAGTCACATATTTTCACCTCATATATACAATTATATTGTATTCAACAATAGATATCACATCATATACCTTTCTCGAACAAGCTCTTTACATAACCTATAACCATTATATATTGACTAAAATGAATTCCAGGGCTCTCATCTAAGGGCATGTGTTTGTGCCTCCAATTAATCCATGCATTAATCTTCCTAAGAAATGGTTTGGGTCTTTCACCCTAGGATACTTTATATTTTTTCTTTTAGGGATTGTTACACAAGGACCATTCCCTTGTTGGGATTGAGCCCTAGAAGCATGAATGTTGTAACATATTAAGATTCATTTATAAAATTATTTATCTATGTTTCTTGGTTTCTTTTTTATTATCTCATATGCATTAATTGGTTATCTAAGCATACATGCCCACATCACTTGCGTTGTACATGACTTAAGTGCATTAGGAGGTTAATAAAATATTCAAGTCATGCGTTCCTTGTAGAGTGATGAATAGTTCATAGCCGATTCATGGATTTGGGCAATCCATCTAAAACTATAACATACCGCTTCCTAATTAGAGAGATGACTTATCTTGGTCATTGAGATGGTTTTCACATGGTGGGTGCACTAGTGTATGTGATGCACACTGAATAGGACATATGGCGAATCATGACATAAGGCTATTAGTTGTCATGATTCACTAATCTACTATACTGCACGGGCTCTCAACATTAAGAAGATATTAAGCTTGTGCAAAAATCAATAAAAGACTTTGACTTATGGGTAAGACCCTAATGTGGTCATATATCTATATGGATTGGGTCATTGTTGATGGAGGTGACGACAAATATTATTAATAGATGCACTATAATATCTCATGATATTGAGATAGTGTGTCCCTTTGGGTGATCCAAAGGATATATGATCTAAAAGACTATAGTCATAACATTTTCTTTAGTAGAAATTTGACATATGCTCCCTGAAACTAGAGTATGTCAATTAATCACATAATAAGAAAGATCCATAACTCAATGATTGAACAGGTAATCTTAATAGGTGATAACACTACCTTGTTCATGAAGAGTTTACATGCAGTGGATAGTAAGACACAAACCCTATGCTATGCTTGTTGTAATTTTATAAGATATTGGAATGTAGTTGATTCTTTTTAGTGGGGTGTTGAATCAACTTTAAAATTTGATTGAGGGATTTAGTATTTTCTTCTGGGTCCCAATGGTCCCCACTTGAGCTCCTATTACACGAAGGCATTTTTTTTAGGGATTTGGGTTTCTTGTTCATAAGAGTATAAGGGTGTTTTGGTAAAAATGTAAGTTTACACTAGATCTTATGAATTGTCTTTCTTGTATGAGCTAATTCATTAAATGGAGCTTGTTATGGTTAATTAATTAATTAAAACCTAATTGAGCTAGATTAGGTAATCTAGTCTCAATTTGGGCTTAAGTCACTTAAGCTTACAAGGAGCCCTATAAATATCTCTCTTAGGGGTTAGGGTTTCAGTTTTCCCTATGATATTCTTGAGAGAGCCTTTAGAGAGAAACCTTAGCCACCCTCTAGAGAACAAAACCCACACTTTTCTTATGCCTTGCTACATGTGAGAAGAGATTGAGATAGATTGTTAGCATCTTAGATCTAAGCAATATAAGTAATACTAATATTTCAAAAATTGTTCTTTTAGGGTTAAAGTACTAACCTTTAGGTTTGGATGTTCCTAAACCTTAAATCCAAGTGTTGAAGAATCAAATCAATGTTGTCAAAAGTCTTATAGACCCATGATCTTCCACCTAATGATTCTCCTTGATTTTGGCACACTTCTATTATGGAGGAAAGGAAGGTGAATACTATGACTTTATTTCTCTCTAGATGGTGGAAGACAAAAAGTGATAGAAACCCTAACCCATAAGGGGTATTTATAAGGTTCTTAATTGTGTTTAAGTGACTTAAGCCAACATGGGGTTGGGTCACTTAATTTAGCCAAATTAAGTCTTAATTAATTAATTAACCTAATAAGGCCTACTAATTAGTTAATTAGATCAATCTAGAAACTTTGTTTACTTACCCTTGTGCAATATTACATAATTACCAAAACATTCTTATGCATAAAAGTGAACCTAGAGTTAATTTAATGACCATGGTGTCGTTAGCCTTTGGGTTGGGGGTATCACAACTATGTTATCTAAACTTTTAAAATAACTAAAATTTTAAATTTAGAAATTGAAAAATAAAGTATTATGTTATTGTTATTATTTTTGAATATGAAAGTAAATTATTAACATCCTATATTACAAATATTATGTCATTACCCTTTAATCCATATTTCAAATTCTGAAATTATGGGTTAACCTTTTGTAGTATAGTTAAATCATAACTTTAGAATTTGGGGTGTGACAAAAGCAATCTGACCCCATATGATGTAATCATCTCAGCAAGTATCTATTAAAGAAGGATACATGAATAATCCAATTTACATACTCCTTTTCATTAGAAGAATTAGAAATTGAATTTGCAATAATTCTAGTGTGAGTAAATGATTTGAATATTGTAGGAGCTCTTAAAAAGCTCACATAAAACAACTAATCATTTAAAGAATGAACTTGCAATAAAAGATCTTGGAAAAATAAAATTTATCTTAATCTATAGTTCAAGCATTTTTCAAATGAATGTTACTCCATCAATTAACATATATAAAGAAAGTTTTCAAGCACTTTCATATCGACACATTGTCTCGGGTTAGCTCTCTTATTGTTGTCCATTCACTTTAAGTGATAAGCACCTATTTCACCATTAATGATAAAATGAGAATTACTTGCTGATTTACAAGTACCATAGGTTTGTGTGATTTATGCTTTGATGTATTTTGCAAATTATGCATGATTATACATAATATTATTTGTCAAGTTGTTAACAATATATAGTTCCATCTCAAGTTGAAGGCATTGGACCAAGGTTAAATATATATTGTAATTGTTAGCCTAAAGGTTCTCTTAAGTGTATTTTGATGATAACAAAAAGGGTTATGTAAGCTAATGGTTTAAATCAAGTTAAGCTTTACGTATTAATTAGAGAAATAAAAAATAAAAAATAAAAACAAGTGTACTTTGAAATAATCCAAGGAAAGCAAAGTCAAGGATGCATAAAGACTTATCAAATCTAGGAAATTGATATAAGATAAATCCTTTGGCTGTACTTAGGATTTAAATTTTTTCCATGCATTGTTTTATATTCAATTTTTTTTTTTCTAAAAACTCACTTAAACGATTGCTTTTTATTTAAAACTAAACAAAACTTCAAAAACCTTAGGTAAAGTGATTTAAAAAGTTCATAAAGGGTGTTGTTTAAGTGTTAAAAAGGTTTTGGATTGAAAAAGATAGGTTTTCAGTCTTATTTGGTCCAACCAATTTAGGAAGACCTGAACCAACTCAACTAATTGGGAACTGATTGTCCTTTTCCAATTGAGGTCTAGTTTAGGGTGAAAAAGTTTTTCTCTTTCTTCTAGAAAGCTTGCATTCTCAATTTAAGATACCCCTTTCCTGATCAAGATTCAATCAAGGCTTGATTGAACCTTAGAAAGGATAAATGGTTACTTATTATAAATTTATTATGCAACGACTAGTCAATTGATCAAAGTAAAGCTTGACCAATCGAGACTTGTTTCCGCTATTTTGGGTGTCCAAAGTTAGAAACCTACAAATAGAGAGCTCCTATGCATTTATTGATAAGAGAACACTTGTATTGAATTCTTTATCTGCCATTTTCTCTCATTCAAAGCCCTCAACTCCTTATGCATTGATTATTCACTTGCAAAATCATCAATAGTGTACCCTTTTATATTCATCCTTCCTTTGTATCCAAACATTTATTGTGTTAGGTTGAATGTTGTTAAACCTTTCATTAAATTGAGTAAGGTTGAGTCTCGAAACTTAGTTATAGTAGGCATGAAGGAGCTAAATGAAATATGTTCTTTATTATACATATGTTTATAAAGCACTTACCTAAGTTTCCATTTTTGCGAGATACGAGGATAAACAAAAATACCAATTGAAAGAATAAGTTAAATTGAAAGTTTTTGATTCATCAATCAATTATTATAGGCGGCACTAACAAAGATAGAGTGACAGAGGTTGGGATTTAACTTGAAGAAACCTATATGTGCCCATTGGAACCATTGAATCCAAGTGTAAGACTTGAAGGTTTGAGTTGAAAACCTTAATCTAGTAGAACCCTCAGTTGGAAAGAGTTTGAGGAGAGTAAACATAAATGAGAATTGTTGAACCATTGTAAAAATCGAGTTTGCATATCTTTACATTTATTGTGTTTTTAATGATTTAATGAAGTGTGCTTTTTTTTTTAAAAAAATTTAAAACTCAATTCACATTTTCTATTGGGTAATTTGCTTATTTTAATTAGTTGTGTTCTATAGTAATATCTTTGTGAAATAGCTAACATGAACTTATTTTATTTAAAAGAATCAAAATAGAGGTTGCTTGGATATGCAAATGTTAGATACCTTTTGGGTTTCTATAAAGTCCGATTTTAAACAAGATATATATACACTTGTGATATTCATGTAGATCATTCCAAGCGAAAACTCTTACAATTCATGAAACAAGTTGTGAAGTGCATAGTTAAGATCTATAATCTAACAATTTGAAAATCATACAAATTGCCCTCCATCAAAGACAAGCCAATAATGTTTCATGTATTACATAAATCAAAGCAAGACATATTAAAGGTAATTGAACTAAGTATGGTTCACCAATATTTTTATATATACATGACCTTAAAAAAGTGAAGGGATTGATGTTTAACTAATAAAATCAAATAATAATCTAGTATATTCATGAAAGTGGTACCTACATGAACATTCAAAAACCTCATACTATAGGAATGCAAGGATTCAAAGAATTCCACATTGTATTATTTTCTTTTTTTTGTCTAGGTTTTATGTTACAAGACAAAAATTTTAACGAGATAGTCCTAATAGTCCAAGAATATTGAAAAAATATATATTTTTTTCACTTAGATTTTTTCTAATAAGGTTTTAATGAGAAGTTTTTTTCTATGCTAAATCATTCAAGGGGAATATTATAAATTATAATGGGGGTTTGGGGAAGTATTATAAATTATATTGAAAGCTTATGAATGACCACACAATCACCCATGTGAATGATCGGATTATTTGTAGAATAATTTAATATAATTTATTACTTGTAATCAATAATGAGAATATTCAGGTTAATAAAGTTTATTGGAAGTTGATTTTTTTTTCTTTTTTTATTTTTCTTCTCTTTGTCATTTTAATCTTTAAATTGATTTTTCAATAAATATGTTATTATTTTAAAAAAATTTAGGGTATCGAATTTATGCATAATATAAATCATTAAAAATATATGATAAAATTTAAACCGTTGAATAGTGGTACGAGTACAAGGGATAAAGCTATAAAAAACCACACCAAACTAGATTTAAAAGATTGGAACCTAAAATCTGTAGATTATTATTATTATTATTATTATTATTATTATTATTAATTAGAGTAATAATATTATTAATTAGTCTTTTATACCATTCGAAAAGCGCCCAATTGTTAGAAGTGAAATAAAAGGCCTTGGAAGCAGCAAAGGAAGACCTGGCAATAGCAACCATCTCACTATTTAATTTCCAAAATTAGGCATTTGCTTTTTTACTTTGATTGAAACGAAGAAGCAGCAGCAGAAGCGCGAGGAGGTGCCTCCCAATATCATTTTTTCCTTTTCTTTTTTGTTTTTTGTTTTTTTTTTTCAAAAATCTAAAAGAAAAAGTGATGAAAATCTGCTTTGGGTGATTTAGGGTTTTGTTGTTGGGAATGGATTTGGATCAGTGGATTTCCAAGGTCAAAGAAGGCCAGCATCTCCTGGAAGACGAGCTCCAGCTTCTCTGCGAATACGTACGTTTTCTAGGTTTTTGTTCTTTTTCTTGTTTGCTTCCTCCGAAAATTACCCAAATCTTGATTTTTTTTTTAATTATGTATTTATTTCTCTGGTTTTTTTTTTTTTTTTTTAAAGTTATTTTAAGTTAGGGCACGAGATGGAAAAACTAAATTTCGTACTTAATGCAGCCGTTTGGCGAGACGAGCTTTAGGAAAAAAAAAGTTTTTAGAGTTTTGTTTTTGATGTCGTTTCTTCAGATTAAGGCTCTCTCCTCTTTCTTTTAACAGTAATCTGGATCTTTCTGTATACATCCATTTGCTAGCATTTGTTCGTATCATCTGTTTAGTATCATACTGGATGTATGGATGGATGTATTTTTATTGGCTCGTTTGGTACAGTAGTGGAATTGGTCCATTTTGCTTTCAATCTAGTGGGAAAAAGGATGGATTCCCTGAATTTGGAGGCTTCATTAATGAGCAAATTTGGGTTTAGGTGTTTTGGTGAAAGGCGTTCTGCTTGTGCATCATAAATGTTCCAATCGTTCTTTCTCAGGATTCCGTATATTCATGGTACTAGGTTTTGTTCTTTACCTTTTTTCTGGGAGGAAAAGATATATAGAGAGAGGTAGAGCAAAGGGGCCAACCTGGATGCATGTCAGGACTTTACAAGATTCGGCCCACTGGAAAAGCAGCAAAAACACCGCAGACAGAACCCTGTTCCTCAACTCAGACCCAGATCTGAATAAAAGTCCAAGTTACAGTATCTTAAATAGAAGCTAGAACCAGGAGTCCAAACCTAGAAAGGGTGTGTAAAATGGAATACAATTTGCTTGAGCTTCCAACTAATAGTTCCATGCCTCCGGACATTCTTCTATCATTCTTTTCATGCTCAAGGAACCGACCTCTATACCTTCTTCCTCTGCCTCCCTAGTAGAAAATTTCCATGTCAGGTGGACCATCTGCTTCCTATATATATATATATATATATATATATATATATATTACAATAAGCTCTGAATCCCATTAGTCTCAAGCTGTCGTAAAATTTAGCTTTTTTAGTTGGAAAAACATCTACTCTTCCTGTATGTCAACTCCTTATAGAACAATTGTACTGTGAAATTTTTATTCTTAGTTGGTCTCCTCAACACTGTGGTTAAGTTTCTTTTATATTGTTTTTGGGTGTATTACCGTTGGAGAAGCTTATTTTATATGGGCATGCTAGATATTTCTCACTAAGTTATCTTGTGAACAGCAAGTGGGAGCCTTTGAATGCAGAAGTCCCTAGCCCTTGTTAAATGAGTTCTCTTGCATTCTCACATATTGAGGCTGACCGGTTTTCTTTCACCTTTTTCCACTCATCCAGTTGGATGTGATATCTGGTAGTTCCTTTTGTGCCTCAGTTGTTAGCTGACTGAATTAGTCTTAGCTGTTGAATCTGGGACATAAGATTTCATAAATTACACCAAGAGGGGCACTGATATGGTGGAACTAACCTTAAGGATAATTATGTATTATCATGCCATTGTTAAAGGTCAACTGATATGGACGGTAAAGTAGAGAAACCAATGAGGAACAATCTGAATCAAGAAACCAATGAAGAAAATATGGTGAATGCATGATGTATGAGGAAGTTTGAGATTGAATTTCTTGGGGGAAATATATTGGATATTGAGAGAAGCTTATGCTTTCTTGTCATAAATGAATTATTTTGTAGAAATTTGAATCGTTCTCACCCCCTCTTCCCCAACCCCATAAGGAAAAAAAAAATTAAATTATTATCAAGGATGCTAAAATTCATTTACAAGAGTCTTTACCCTGGAAGAACCTCATTTGGTCAACATATTTGCTGACAAGTTTAGCTATTGACACCGAGCTTACTAGAGTCGATCTTTCCAGCACTACTATCAGCACTGAACAGGTTTGGAGAATGCTCTAATGACTACCCCAAGGTATCTAAACATTCTTTTGTTATCCATCTATAGGGTTGTAACTTGGGTGGGTCAATCAAACCCAACCCAAACCCTTTTTTTAACGGGATTTGATGACTTAACTTGCAATTTGGATTGGGTTTGTATAAAAAAAATGTCAGCCCTAATGAATTTGGGTTGGGCTTAGGTTTTGGGGCTCAAGCAACCTAAGGCTAGCTTATATTTATATAATGTGCCTAGTTGTTTAGGGTGAATTACAGGATGTGTGTTAGAGGTTCACGATCCTAGGTTTGGTTTCTATTGGCGGTTGAATGTGCTAAATCACCTAGTGTCAGTTGTGGTAGGCGTAGTCAATACCCCAAGTTTTGGGTCCTTAGAAAGTTCCTCGATTATCAAATATATATTATTTAATAGTAGTGTACTAATAGCCATTTCATTTATGTTAAGATATGTTTATTGTTTTGATTGTTAGGGAATGGTATGGAGTTGAGGAGTGGTGCACCTTTAAAGATTTGGTTATTTGTGTGTCATGAACAATTAATTTGTTTTTCTTGGTTTTAATTTTACATATACTTTTGCTATTATGTGGATTGGTTGTGAACTTAAAAGTTATTTAAGAAGCATCTTAAAGAAATTGCCCTTTCTCCTAATTGTGATTGGTTATTTGAATGGTTGATTGATAATTGAAGTTCATCATGAAGTATGTAGGAAGTATAACTTTTACTCTTGATTTGATTGTTTACCTAGAGATTACTTGAAAATGTAACTTCATCTTATATAATGGTCTTTTATTTGATTTTGTTTAGTTTTTATTTTAGAGGTTTTGATTTATTATTGATTATAATATAGGGTTGTAGCTATCAGATTGATTAAGTAATTGAATGTTATGAATTTACGTATTAACATATTGATGTGCAAAGGTTTGTTAAATGAATGTTACTAATTTTTTTTATTTATTAATTATAGGTTGATTAGTAAAATATTTAGGGAAATGGCGTGGGTAAAGACGCGGGCATTGTGGAATCTTCTTTTCTCCCTTTTTGGTGTGGCTTGGGTTCTCTCTGGTTCAATTAAGGAAACTCTCCTTAGGTGGCATGGAGCGCTTGTGGGGAAAACCCGTAAAAAAGGCGTGGCAAATGACCCCCTTATGTATTTTTTGGTCAGTCTGGAAGGAAAGAAATTTGTTGGCTTTTGGGAATGAGGTGTTTTCACTCCAAAGGCTAAAATATTCTTTTGTATGTAATCTTTGGGCTTGAGTTAAGGTGTTTATAGTTTTGAGCCCTTCTTCTCTTGTTAGCTTTTTTGAGTGGCTAGGCTCAAAGTAAGGGTAGGGGTTGTTGTTTATTTCCTCCTCCCTTGGTTTCGAGTCTATGGGCTGCTTTTGTGTACTCCCTGTATACCTTGAGGGCACTAGTTTGGTGTTTCCTCTTTCTGTTTAATATTATTCTCTTTATCTATATAAAAAAAAAATTTAGGGAAATGGATGTTGTGTTTATGTTATGCTCATCAACTTGACCAAGTTTAGAAAAATAGGCTTGGGTTGATCCTTGTCTTGGGATGGGCTTGGGTAAATAAGTTTTATGGATTGAGTTGAACTTGGATTATTGGAAATTGACCAACTTGTTTGAGTTGCATCCCTTAGGGTGGTGGGACCAATGTGGATCAACAAGCCTTGGCTCACCACACAAAAGAAAGGTAATAAGTGACATTCCACATGGATTGATAGGGCCTTCATGGCTTCATCTAAAATTATAATCCTAGAATTGCTTTTTGGCTAGATCACCGATTGTAAAGTAAGTATAGCTAAAGCATCCATACCCCAAGATCATTTGTTGATAAAAAAAAAATATTTTTACTATTGTTGTGCTCCTTTTTGTGTATTGTGTTATTTTTGTCTTGACATCGTTTATTGGTCATTCTTGATTTGGTGTGATTAGCTTGTGATAGGAGGTTCGTGGGTAGTGTATGAAAAGTTAGAAATAAGTAGTGGGTTGTTCTTTCGACAAGTAGGGTATATGGGGATTTATTATCATTTGGGACTTGAACAAGTTTAGTTGTTCAAAGATGGTGTTAGAATCTTTTTTGGTAACAATTAAGTTGTTTTCAATGGAAGAAGGATATTTTTGGCTCNACCTTAGTTTATGGTCCTAATAATTCCACCTTGAGGAAGGATTTTTGGATGTAGCTTCAATACCTTTTTGGTCTAACTTTTTTGAAATGGTGTGTTTGGGGGATTTCAATGTCATAAGAAGAATTTTGGAAATGTTAGGTGGCTCTAGGTTAACCCCTAGCATGAGGGTTTTTGATGAATTTAAAAGAGAGAGTGAATTAGTTGACCCTCCACTTAGAAATGCAAGAAGTTTCCGTTTGCCAAAGGTTGGATAGATTCTTATACTCAAATGAGTGGGAGCAAAGTTTCCCTCAAAGTCTCTAAGAAGTTCTTCCTAGATTGACCTTTGGTCAATGCCCCATCGTCCCAGATATCAATCCATTTAAGTGGGGTCTTGCTCCATTTAGGTTTGATAACATGTGGTCACTCCACCCATATTTCAAGGAAAGATTTAGTTCTTGGTGGTGGGAGTGTCAAGTTGAAGGTTGGGAAGGTCATAAATTTATGAGGAAGCTACATTTTGTCAAATCTAAATTTAAAGGCTGGAATAAGGTGCCTTTTGGAGATTTAAAAGAGAAAAAGAACATTCTTTCAAACATTGTTAGTATCGATATTGGTGAGCAGGAAGGGAATTTAACCCCTGAACTTTCAATGTTAAGGGTCTTAAGGAAGGGGGAATTGGAGGAGTTATTGTTAAAAGAAGAAGTTCATTGGAGGCAAAAAATTAAGGTTAAATGGAAAGAAGGAGATTGCAATTCGAAGTACTTCCATAGAGTGGCTAATGGTGGACGAAATAGGAAATTCATAAAATCATTGATGTTTGAAGAGGGGGTGACTCTAGGCAACATTTAAAAACATTTCAAAGGAGATTGTGCATTTTTTTAGAAAGCAGTACTCCAAGCCCTCGGGCAAATTTTGGAGGATAGAAGGTTTGGATTGGTTTCCTATATTATGAAAGAGTGTTGTTTGGTTGGATCGCCCCTTATTGGAAGAGGAGGTATGCTTTGCCATTTTTTAGTTAGATAAAGAAAAAGCCCCCAAGTGGATGGTTTCACCGTGATAGCGTATCAAGAGTGTTGGGATGTGATAAAGGAGGATCATATGAGGGTGTACTTAGAGTTCCATGATAATGGGATAATCAATCAAAGCACCAATGCTACTTTCATCTCTCTTGTGCCAAAAAAAAGTCAAACCAACAAGATCTTGGATTTCAAACTTGTCAACCTAGGTACAAGTCTTTATAAAATCGTAGCTTAAGGTTTTATTAGGACGCATCCAAAGGGTTCTCCATGAAACCATCTACCTATCCTAAGGAGCCTTTGTTGAGGGGAGAGAAATTTTAGATTTTGTTATGATTGCAAATGAATTGGCTGATGAGAAAAGGCATTCAAGGGAGGAAGGAGTAGTCTTTAAAATAGCTTGTGAAAAGACCTATGATCATGTGAACATGGGTTTTCAAGATCACATGCTAGAGAGAAAAGGGTTTAGCAAAAAATGGAGGTCTTGGATGAGAGTATTCTTGTCTTCAACAAGTTTGCAATCCTAGTAAATCGAAATGTCAAATGATGAGTTAAGGCAACCAAAGGTTTAAGACAAGTGGATCTTTTTTCCCCTTTCCTTTTCACCATTGCAGTTAATTTCTTAAGAAGGATGATGCTCCAAGCAAAGAATAGGGGTTTACTAGAGAGCTTCATAGTGGGCATGAATTTAAAGTATCTCTTTTACAATTTGCAGATGACTTGATTTTTTTCTTTAGAGCCTCTACAGAAGACTTGCAAAACCTCAAGCTAGTCCTATTGGTTTTTTGGGCAAATTTTAGGGCTTAGGATTAATTTTGACAAGAGCACTATCTTTGGTTATAAACAAGTGTGGAGTGGATCTCTAGTTTGACTTCAATGCTTAACTGTAAAGTTTCAGATTAGTCTTTACCTTATTTGGGTCTTCCTTTAGGTGGGAATCCACTGGCAAGTGGCTTTTGAGATTTAGTGGTTGATAGAATCTCAAGGAGATAGGATGGGTGGAAAAAAGCTTTTTTGTTATTGGGGGAAGAACAACTCTAATTCAGTCTTGCTTGTCTCACATCCTTAGTTATTTATTATATCTCTTCAAGATTCCAAAATTTGTAGTTTCAAAGATTGAGAAATTGCAAAGAGATTTTCTTTGGTTGAGGGTTGGGGATGGTGAGAAAGATCATCTAATTGGTTAGGACATAATGTGTAGGCCAAAAGAGTCTAAAGGTTTGAGGTTTCGGAAGACTACTTTGAGGAATTGTGCTCTATTAGGGAAGTGACTATGGAGGTTCCATAGGAAAAGTTCTACCCTTTGACATCAAGTAATTTTGAGTATTTATGGGACACATCCTAATGAATGAGACATCAACATTTTGGTTAGGTGGTCACACTATTGTCCTTGGAAAGCCATTGCATAGGTTTTTCAGGATTTTTCTCCACACACTTGTTTTGTGGTGGCCGACGAGGAGAGAATTTGTTTTTGGGAAGATTTATAGCGGGGAAATCAACCTTATCAAAAAAAAAAAAAAAAAAAAAAATAGTGGGGAAATCAACATTTTGTTCACAATTTGTGGAACCTTAATGAGTTATCACTTTAAAAAATCTCATCATTTCAACAATCCTTGGTAACTCTTCTTCTCCTTCTCTTTCTTAGACTTCAACTTTCATCGTAACCACATGGATTTGGAAATTGAGAACCTTGAAAGATTCATGTCTTAACTCACTTTAGTGCATTTGTTTGCTTTTGTCTTAGACACAAGAGCTTGGTCTCCATCCTCTTCAGGTTTATTCTCGGTAAAATCTATCTTTTTGGCCTTGTCCAATTTATCATGATCAATTTCAAATCCTTTCTTTCTAGCTAAATTTGTTTGGAAATCTAAAGTCTTATCTAAGGTCAAGGCCTTTGCTTGGTTAATGGTGCACAAGAAAGTGAGCATTAATGACATGCTATAGTTGAGAAGACCTTATAAATCCCTTAGTCCTGATTAGTGCATCTTATATAAGGGGAGTGGAGAATTGGTTGACCATCTACTTTTACATTGTCTGATAACTTTGGGGCTTTGGCCCAAGTTACTCAGTTTAGCTAGGATGGATTGGGTTCCACTTGAGAATATATGCAGCATGATGACCATTTCTTTTAGAGGATTGTGGAATTTTGTTAGAGGCAAAACCTTTTGGCAAATCGCTTGCCTTACTTTGCCTTGAATCTTGTAGACAGGGAGATTTGAGGATCTTTGAAGAAAAGTGGAGGGTGGTAGAGATGTTGTGAGATTTACTTCACTTTTATTCCTCCTTATGGGCCTCTTGTACTATTGCCTTTAAAAGCACTCCTCTCAATATCATTCAACTTAATTGGCGTTTGGTTTGTAAATCAAAAGGGTTGGACAACAATGAGAGGAGCTTTGTTTGGAATCTATATATATATATAGCCATATATGGACTAATTGTTGTATAGGTTTGCTTGTATAGTGGAGGAGCTTCAGTCATATTCTGATCAAATTCCTGTATTTTGTAGATAGGACCCCTCATCCTTCTCTTGTACTTTTTATCCATGTCTAATATATCTTTGTTTCTGATTAAAACAAAAGTCTTGCTTTGGTGTGATATGTAGCAAAAATGCATTTATTGTGATGCTTGAGATAAGGTGAACATGCATAGCATGTGCAAATGTTGTTGACATTGTTTATTCTTCATTCTTGTTTTGTTAGGAGCACATTCAGATGTTGCTGTGTTTTTCTAGGCAGAAAACACATTTGGGTGTTTTAAACAACACTGAATAAGTTTTATAGCTGACTCCATACTTACCTGATGACTGATATATGTTCTATATTTAGGTAAAAGAGATCCTCATTGAAGAGTCAAATGTTCAGCCTGTCAATAGTCCAGTCACTGTTTGTGGTGATATTCATGGCCAGTTCCATGATCTAATGAAACTCTTCCAGACAGGAGGTCATGTACCAGAGACTAATTACATTTTTATGGTAAGATTTATGATTCCGTTTTGAGAATTACTATGGTGCCTTTTTTACTTCTCTGGGGATTCAGATTTCATCATTCATTTAATTTCTATGAGCTTGTCCTCCTTAATACTTGGTAGGGCGATTTTGTTGATCGAGGGTACAATAGCCTTGAAGTCTTCACAATCCTTTTGCTTCTGAAAGCCAGGTATGTCTTTTACATGCAAGTTTTACTGGTTTGCCACTTGGTGCATTTGGTGGATTGTTGCTTGTTTACTATCTACTTGATATCTGCAGTCTGTTTCCTTTCCTCTGGTTTGTTAGATTGTATGGAACTGGTTGTTCACTTTTTCACTCCCAAGCATGATAGGTGCCTGTTGCTTGCGTAGTATAGCATAGTCTAGGTGGCTTGGAGATGTTTGGAGCTGGAGCAATTTGTATCTAACAAAGAAATGAGGGGTGAAAGAAGAGAAGACACACATGTTGGCATTTTCAGACTTTTTAGATGTGCAATTGTGTATTTCCTTTTTCTGAAGGGAATTTTTATGAATAATGAGCCTCACTCTTACTTAAGGGTGAAACTGTTATTTAGTATGGAATGGTAATATCATAAATCTAGTAAATCTTTGCAGTATCCTTGTGGGTTGTTTCTGTAGGGTTGAACTGTTTCCTGAAGAAATGTAATTTTTATAGGCTTCTATATCCAACTTACTTGGGATTAATTGGGTAATGCCTCTGATGGAGAAAGAATTTTTAGGGCATTGGTGGATAAAAGCAGGAAGTGGGAAGGTCTACGTGGAAATTGGTTGCATGTGCTGTTTTTCTATTTGTTATTTATTCATTTATTTAGAGTGAGTTTGAAAAGAGGCATAATAGAAGTTTTGAGGATCCTGGGCTTCACATGGGAAACTTGAGGCCTATTATAATTGAAGTTTTTAAAGGTGAAGGCGTAAGCCTTTTGAGGCATTCTAACAAGTCAATTGGAGTTATAAGAAACCAAATTAATAGTTCCACACTTGAAAAAAAAAAGAAAAACAAAACAAGTCATAAAATAACAAAGTCAATCAAGTTTTAAAAAAAAGATTAATTAATTTTATAGATACAATTAACAATTAAAATGAATTTTATTTTATTTCACAATTTATCACTTAAAAAGACAAGAAAAAAAAATAAAAACAAAATATTTTCAAAATTGGAGAA
Organism: Vitis riparia; assembly: GCF_004353265.1. Lineage (NCBI taxonomy): Eukaryota > Viridiplantae > Streptophyta > Magnoliopsida > Vitales > Vitaceae > Vitis > Vitis riparia. Next base: position 697,428 of record NC_048440.1, read on the forward strand.
AATAAAATATTTTTTCTAGCAATGTATTTAGACTCTTAGTGTATTTTTATTAAGGAAAAAAAATGAAAATTAATAAAAATAAAAAATGAAAAATGGAAATAAAATGTGAACTTTGAGATGTGAATATGATTGTGGTGGTGAAAATAAGAATAGAGAAAAGTGAATTTTTCTTTTTTTTTAAAAAAAAATTAACAATTGTGTGGTAGAGAGTAAACTATGAGAGAAGTGATGAGGTAAGAAAGACAAACAAAATAAAAAAAGAAAAGAAAAGAATGAGAGAGGTGAGACTGAGAGAGAAGAGGAAGAGTACTGATGAGACGGTGAGGGAAGCTTAGAAGTGGAAGCGTACCTATCGAGATGACAGAGGAAAGAGGAAGTGGTACCTGTTAAGACAATGAATGAAGAGGAGCACAAGCTTCCATCGGAGTGAGGTGATTGTCGGAGAAGTGCCTAACCTTCAAGCCAGATTAGGTATAATGAACTAGGGTTAGGTTTTTTTTTTCAAATTCTTTCTCTATTTTGTCATTTTTGGACTTACACATTGGTTCTTCTTCAATTTTTGCAACCAAGAGGCTTACGCCTCAAATGGTGGCGCGTAAAAGGCACACTTGAAGTGTATCTCAACAATGCTTCAAGCCGAAAGACGAATATGCCTTTTGTGTCTTTTTTTTTTTTTTCACAACACCTTAAGATGTTTTCAGGATGCCTTGCTCTAGGGTGCACCTCAAAAACTCCTTTGTAAACACTAATTGTAACAAAGAGATTTTTGCCTTTGGGGTAAGTTGAGGATGTTGGGAATGACTTTCTTTGTACAGTTCTTAAGCTTTCTTATAACTTTAATTTCATTGTTTTCCCCTGTTCAGTGAATATTTTCTGCATACGCTAGCCTTGGCCTTACATTCTGTTGCTTTTATGCACAAAAAAGTCAATTGGAGTTGGTAATGATGTAATGCTGTTGGGCCTCATACACCAAGGCTTTTAAAGACATTCTCAATTCAATTGGCATTTGGTGTGTAAATCAAAAGGGTTTGGACATCATTGAGAAGAGCTTAGTTAGAACTTGAGGAGATTACATCTTTGTGTATTGTGTAGTAGTCTAAACCTTTTGTATAAACTCCTTGTATAGTAGAGGAATTCAGTCATATTTTGAATTTTTAATTGTATGGAGGACTCCCCATCCTTCTCACGTTTTCTTTAACATTAATATATTCATCTCTTGTTTCTGATAAAAGAAGTGATGTAATGTTGCTGGTTAGGACAAATAAAGTAGTTATATTGTCATGTTAACACCCATTGAACAAATTCTTGGGTTCAAAGAAATTCTTCATTTATGTTGGTAGATGTGATTGATTTAAGAATTTGTCATCTTTGTATCATACTATCCTCTTCTTAACCTGAGAGCTTCTAGTGCTCTGCTTTAGTCTAAATTCTATGAAACTTTTGTATGAGCCTACAGTTAATTGCCCAATGTATTTATTATGGAGTTGCCTGATGAAAAATTTACATTAAACTAGTTTTTAAACTCAACTTCATTTGCTGCCGAGCAAAGGTTTGGGCTAAGGATGTGGGAGGTTTCAAGTTTGAGTCCCAACAGGAACAAAAAGAGTTTAATTATCAAAACAGGAAAAAAAGGAAGGAAATATTTGAGATAGAGAAGGACAACCATATAGGCATCTATTATGAATTGCATATGGCTCTACAATGGAATTTACTTATGCTTACCATCTTCAAATCTTTATATTATGTACCTGGAGATTCTGACATTTTCTTTTTTGTGCTTGCTCATAGATATCCGGCTAACATTACTCTTTTGCGTGGAAATCATGAGAGTAGACAACTTACTCAGGTATGTTATAAGTTATAACTATTAATTTTAATAAAGAGTATATAAAAATACTCTAGGCATCTGTTTCTTGTGTTATTTGTGTTTTTAATGATGCAATTATGTGAAACAGATGCAGTGAATATTTGAAGATGGATTTGGAAGTATTAATGCAGGATAATGAGATATCCACCATATAGGTCTCAATTCAAAGATCTATATGCAGTGACTGCTTCATACTTGTGTTTGCCCATATGAAATCCTGCAATTATTTGATGTGCTCAATTTATTTGTTAGTCCACCGTATTAATCTCAACTCAAAAACCTCAGAGGTGTCCTAAATTTCTTGGTCTCTCACATTTGTGTTTAAGTCAAAGTTCCAAGGGGTATTACGGATGAAAAGTGAAGAAGTTAGCAATGTGAAACCAGTTAATATTAAAACAATGGAAAAACATTGTTCAGTTGTGGAAAAATGACACATTTGAGTTTATTTTAGTGCCTATTGAAGGAACAAATTGACAAACCTTTGAGAGTTGAGTTATCATGCTAGTGGTTAATTTTTTTCCCCTCAAGTCCCTATCTATTTGAATTAATGATTTTTTTGGCGAAAGGAATTTATCTTTTAAACTTCATTGATAGTTTGGGCTTATAAGGTTCTCTTTGTTCTACTGAAGCATCATTGTTCCGGTACTGTTTGTAGACTTCCTGTCCATGGGGTTACATCTCCCTTTTGCTGTCTCTAACAAATATTTATTTGCTCATAAATAAATAAATAAATAAATAAAATCTGAAATATCTCAAGATTTGAAGCCCAAGAACTCATGATTACTGGAAGAATATCACATGAACTGTTTCCCCACATAGGATGAAACACATTGCACAACTGTGACAAGAGATTTACCAATATTTAGGATAGTTATTAGTGTATACTTTTCTTCTTTTCCAGGTCTATGGTTTCTATGATGAGTGCCAAAGGAAGTACGGAAATGCTAATGCATGGCGGTACTGCACAGATGTTTTTGACTACCTAACCCTCTCTGCGATAATAGATGGAACTGTAAACCTCTCACTTTATCTCTCTCTTGCATTAATGTGTACCAGTGTGTGTGTGTTTTTAATATATCTAAGTTGTAGTGTCTATCTGTTAATGTTATATGTCTCATTGTTTTTGGAATTCCAGGTGCTTTGTGTCCATGGTGGTCTTTCACCTGACGTTCGAACAATTGATCAGGTTTCTTTGCCCTCTGATCGTCAACTGAAATTTCTATATGTTTAGCAATATCAAGATTCCAATATATCTTTTATTTGCATTTGATTTTACTTCTTATCTCATTGGAAGCATTTTTTTTGCATATTCCTAATCTGCATTTTAATTGAAGTTTACCTTTGTTGAAATGAAGGGCTATAATGGGTCTGACTTTACCTCACCATGCGTTTGGGATGTAACTCATTATAATCATTTTTGACTAATTTGGGGTCATTCAATATGTGAGCTTTTGTCGATGAGTTAACACAAAATCTGTTGCAAGTTAATACAAAATTTGTTTGCTAATGTAATCAACCTGATATCAGTAAGCAGCTTACCTGCTTTACTGGTTTTGGAAGGCATCCTATTGTTGGAAATTTATGAAGTTGGGTTAAAGAGGATTTTAATAATGTTAGGCATAATTTTATATGATATTAATAAAATTCTTGTGTCTGATAAAATAATAATAATAATGTTAAGGCATAAATATTGCAGGTACTGTAAGGATTTAATTGTAATTGTGCTATATGGTTGGTCCTCATTGTTAAGCTATCAACTTTTCTAAAAGCTTACTATATCAGGATAACACCATGCCTCATGTGTGACTCCATGCCTACAAGAGGAGGGGCAAATTAACAGTAAGTAGAAAGGGGGAACAGTTGTAGGAGAGGCTTCAACTGGAGACTTTTAGTAAGCATAACTCTGATAAACTGTTAAGCTACCAAGTTACCAACTTTTTAAAAACTTAAACTGTTTAATATGAGCCCACAATGTATATCAGGCTAACACTTGCTATCACTTACAAATAACGGATTCATGATATTTACAAGAGTGCTTAAATTTGCTGGTACCAAGTCAAAAAATATTTGCTTTAACAAATGCAATATTGGTGAGAACCACTCCCACCCCAATCTCCATCCCCATTTGTTTCATTACATTTTTACTAGTTATCCCATTTTCACATTGCTTCTAAAATCTAGGCTGTTTTCAAAGTCAAAAGAGTTATTTTTGAAATTATGGACACATTTAAGGCAATTCATTTGTACAGGCATCCAAAGGCATGTTCGTTTCTGTTTCAGACATCCTATTGATCCCTATGATGTTTAGAGCTTTGTCTAAGCAGTTGTTTTCTGTGCCCAAGAATCCACCATGAGCAAGATATTAACCTAAGTTTTGGCATCTTAATTTTGTTTCTGCCCCTCATTTTTGCAGATTAGGGTCATTGAACGAAATTGTGAAATTCCTCATGAGGGGCCATTCTGTGATCTTATGTGGAGTGATCCTGAAGACATTGAGACGTGGGCAGTCAGTCCACGTGGAGCAGGTTGGCTTTTTGGATCAAGGGTCACGTCTGAGGTAGAGTGATACAATCTCGGCTTCGTCTTTTCCAGACTTCATGTTTGCTGAGGAATTTTTTTTTTCTTTCTTTACAGTTCAACCACATAAACAATCTTGATCTGGTTTGTCGAGCCCACCAGCTTGTACAAGAAGGTCTAAAGTACATGTTTCAGGATAAAGGACTCGTAACCGTAAGATTCTGTAGATTTTTGCAGTTGTTTTGTCATCGATAGTTTTAACCATCAATATTAATAGTTTGGTTCTTGACTTTTTCAGGTCTGGTCTGCACCAAACTACTGTTACCGTTGTGGGAATGTCGCTTCCATATTGAGCTTCAATGAGAATATGGTAAAATGTTACAAATCATGTGCTTATATCACTTTTGGATGGTCTATGGAAATCATGAGATTTACTATTATCATGCCCTCACTACCATTTTCCCTGTTATATATTATTGCTATCGTCTTCCCATGTCACTTCAGAAGTGGGAAAAAATTGTGTGATTTGCAAAATCTAGATTGTTCCCATTTTCTTTTTCTTGAGGGGAGTATCAATTTGGTCATGGATAGGGTTCATAGGATGCTATGAGTTATTTGTCCCCCAATTATTTATTGGAAACTCTAGGAACCTTAAGTTTTGGGGTCCCATTACCAAAAGGTTTCTAAGCACTTGGTGTTGAATTCCTGGAAAGAGTTGCATTCTTTAGGTGCCTATTCGGAAAACAAAAAAAAAAAAAAAAAAAAAATCCTGCTATAATCACTCTTTTCAACATTCTCAAGACTAGCCTGTTCTCATTTTTTGTTTGATGATAGAATGTGGTCCCAAATTTGCTTATACCTTGGAAAAAATTCCTATGTGTTCCTCCTTCCATGTTGATTTAGTTGTCTGAAGTCTATCCTGTATTGCGGCTTTGGTTTACATTGTGGCTCTTATGGAAGTGAAAAATACTGTGAGGTGGCTTTTTCACTAAGGGTTTTTTTTTATATATTATTATTCTATAAATTAGCTGGTGTTAATTGGGTTATACCTTTATTGTGTTGGAATGGTGTATGGTATTCATTTTCAATATTTTCCACTTCAGGAAAGAGAGGTGAAGTTTTTCACAGAAACAGAGGAGAACAACCAGATGAGAGGGCCAAGGACAGGAGTCCCATATTTCTTATAAGTAAAAAAAAAGGGAGCTATTTCCTGCATTGCTTTGTAAAATTATTTTAGACGAAATAGTGATTGGTTTTTTTCGGTGGGGAATGAGCCTCAAAAGAACTTTGATGTCTGTAGGTAGAAGAAGATACCTTATTTTTGGGAGGCAGCTGGCTGGAAATTTACCATTCGGTGTCCAGCGTATTTCCTGTATCGTGCTTGTTATTTGTTGCTTTATAAATTTATAAAATAGTTTCCTCTTCCTCTTCTGGCCTTGACTCTGGAATTTTGGGAGGGATCACTATTTTTCTAGACCAACCGCTGCTGACTTGTATGAGAATGCGAGAGATGAAAGAGCCCCTTTTAGCTATAGAAACGAGAGATCCGCATGGATATGATTTGGATATATTAACTCCTCTTCAGATATATAACTACTTCAACAAAATTGAGGTATTTAAAGCCAAAAGTTAATCTTCAAGGGGGGCATGAAGTGATGGTTATTATATTTTTATATAGAATATGTATTTTTTTCTCTTTTTGAAAACAAAAAGAGGGAAGTGTATCTGTTTGGTTTTTTCCCTTTTTTTTTTAAAAGCATCATTTCATATTTAATAATGTTATTCCACCAACTTTTGAAACTTATGTGATAGGAATATTTAGACTTTGCAGATAGCTTTCAAACTTATTTAAGAAAAAAATATTAAAATACTTGGGAAAGCAAAAGGTTTTATTGCACTATCATTTCAAATAAAAATGCATTTGATCAATTTCTTGATTTGTCCATGCATGCCTCCAAAGGACAACGACTCCCGGAAATGCCGGAAAAGAGAATTCTCTCTTATCCAATTGTATTGTGACTTGATAAGAAAATTGTAGAGTAAATGCTCTCATAGTCATTGCATTTCTCAAAGCGAGTAAGGGGTGACAAACCAAAATCATGCTAGAAATTAACCATTGGACATTTGGTATGGTTTGCCGCTGATCAATACTTAATTGCTTAAAAATACATGTAAAAGTTAACTCCTTAACTCCTTATCCCAAGTGCTGAGTCAGACCTCGGAAAATCCCACCTATTTATTGGGTGAGAACTCTCCAATCCGCTGTTCAAGTGAAGCAACCGACACAAAATTTAAATATTACCAACAACAAACATGGAAGAAGCCCTGAGGAGTCTGAGGCCGCGGCATCATTGTGTGGGCCCGGCCGTTTACTTCCCACTGGCACTGCTCCTCTCCGCTCATCGCTTTCTCCCCACAACTCTCTCCGCTCCTTCCTCTAAACGCAGCGTTTCATCCTCCTCCCCCGCCATGGCCACTGCCAAGGCTCAGCCTCTTCCTCCTCCTCCGGTGGCCAACAAGGTGAAGCACGAAATGGAGATGTTCGGCGACGTCAGGATCGACAACTACTACTGGCTTCGCGACGATTCTCGTTCCGATCCCCAAGTTCTTTCCTACCTTCGGGATGAGAACGCCTACACTGATCTCCTCATGTCCGGTACATTTCTACTGTCATATTATACAAATATTTGAAAAATTAAATTCCCATGCGAAAAAACTAATCCTAGGTGACACTCAGGAATTCCAAACACACCCAGAAGGAAACACCTCTACCCTTCCATTTCAAAAAGACTAGTAGAAAGACTTAACTCTTCGAGTTCAGCCAAACCAATTTATCTTCCATCTCCCTTCTAATGGACTGCTTATACAACCTCCCAAAGGAGGCTTCCACCTTCTCTAACTCCCAATCATCAAACTATCTAAAAGTGGTCATCTGAGAGTGGTCATCTAAGAGGCTTGAACATGAGATTTTTAGGAAACAAAGCGCCGATAGCATGTTAGACAACTAGTTTGCTTAAAAGGATAAGCTTTTACAAAATAGGCCAATTCTGCATACTAAGCCACCACAACCGTCATATTGTTGCATTCTACTTAAGGTATTGTGTGATTGTTAGATTGGTTACAATAATTCGCTAAATTCCAAGGTCTCAATGCAATATAGTTGACACTTAGTGGGTGTTTGGTAAAACTTAATACTTATTGGTTAATGACTTGAGTTGACTTTATGTTAAATTATTTTTAAGTTATTAGCTTAAAACTTCTTACTTATCTTTTACTTTAAGTATTAAGGTTGTTAAAGTTAACATAAAATTTATCTTAAATCATCAAATTGAATATGTACCCTCATTAATTTTAACACATTTATTTCATTGATTTTAAATCATATTTATTTTCACTAATTTTAAGCAATAAATTTATTTATTAACATTCATATTTAACATATTGTAGATATATAGAATAACCATAAAATATTTATTGTTAAAACTAAGTTATGGGTGTTGAATCATAATTCTAAAATATACTCTCATTAGCGTGGGAAATGAGATAAAAATGATTTGAGATTAAGAATAAGTTAATTATTTGGACTTAATACTTAAAGTTAAAAATAAATTTAAATTGTAATATTAAGTTTGTTTACCAAACATGTTTAATCTATTTAATGACTTAAATTAAGTTATTAAGTCATTAAGTTGATTTACCAGATACCCTCTTAGTATGCTCGAAAGGACTTGATGGTAATTATTGAGTTATAAAAATGTTATCTATCCTTTTTTCTTTTATAGGAAACCATATTGTTTCTCTTTGTTGTTCTTTGCAACTTGACAAATTTTAAATGTATTAAAACTCTTGTAGGCACCAAACACTTAGAAAATCAGATTTATGCTGAAATAAGAGGACGAATCAAGGAGGATGATATATCTGTACCTTTACGCAAGGGGCCTTACTATTACTATGAGAGGAATTTAGAGGGAAAGGAGTATGTTCAATATTGTAGGCGCCTTGTGCCCAATGTTGAGGTTCCACCTTCTGTGTATGAGACTATGCCAACTGGACCTAGTGCTCCTCCTGAGCATGTTATCCTTGATGTGAATATCAAGGCTCAAGAGCATGCATATTATAGCATTGACGCTTTTAAGGTAAGAAAGCCTCTTATTTTCCTTATTTGGAGTTCAAATCCTTTGGTTTTTCCTTTCTGGTAATGTGCTCCTCCTTAATGTTTATGTACATATTCATTTTGTCTTCAGATCAGTCCAAATAGTAAGTTGGTAGCATATGCAGAAGACACTAAAGGTGATGAGATCTATACTGTTTATGTCATTGATGCTGAGACTAGAGCTCCTGTAGGGAAGCCTATAGTAGGTGTAACACCATATCTTGAATGGGTTGGTGATGAAGCTTTACTTTATATCACAATGGATGAGACTCTTCGGCCAGACAAGGTATGATTATTGTAGTTGGTGTTATTTATATATGCTGAATCCAATTGCTTTATAAGGGAACCTCACTCACCATCTCCCTTCTTTTTCATTATTCGTCAAATGTATGTTTGGCTTATAAAGTAGGCCCTTGCTTCCTTTTCCACCTAATGCCCATAATTGGTCAAGATGCGACCTCCAGTTGAGGTGTGTGATTTTATCGCTGCTGCCTTCCCCTTAGGGAGGTATTGGGTTCCATTTGTGTGGTGTTACTGCATCCACATCTTCTCCAGGCAGTGATGAATATCATGCTCAAATCAACTGGTGGAACAAATATTGAGAATTTAATTCCTATCTACAAAATGGTGTTATGAGTCTTATGACATAATTAAAACATTATATGGATCTGGAGGTTGATTTGTCTTCCTCTTGAAGGGTTGCAGTTCAAACAGTTGTATGGGTTCCTTCCTCTCTCCAGAGACCTCAAACTTAACTCTAATTGTGATTCCTTTGGTAACCAAAGATGGATTTTAGAGACCACAGAGGTGGAAGAGGCTTTTTGAAGCCTGCTGGTTTTGGATGGGCTATGAAAATTTCCAACTTCACTGGAAGGTTTCAAAGGCTTTATTTTTATGGGGATTCTAAGCTCATGGGAAAAGGCATTCCATTAGAAATCTAGATGTGCTAATAAGAATGCCAAAAAACATAATGCCTCCTTGATTGTCATCTTAGTTTGTTTGGCTTGTTCATTGTTGTTGGGCATTGTTACCCCCTGTGCCTTTTAGACATGTATATTCTCTCTTTCTGCGTCTTTGCATTGCAATGTCAGAAGGATCCCTCATCCTTCCATCTTTACATGCATTGATGTTAGCATTGGCCTCGTTTCCTTAATGAATTCATCCCACCAAGTTTATGAATCAAGCTATTTTATGTACTTTTTTTCATGCTATAGTTTATTTTTCACTTGTGCCTTGTGGTTCTTTGGCCTAAGTTCTCCCTTCAATATACAGCCCGTGTTCTTGGGACCTTCTTGATCTAGCGGAAGTATAAAGGAAGGAAGATCATTGTTGTCCATCCCAAAATCATAGAATCCTCTAAGAGCTCCTTGAATCCACAAGGAAAAGAGAGAAAATCCTTTGGATATTTTAGTTGATTCAAGAAGCATGAAAATTTTTGTTTTACACTACTGTGCCAATTGGTAGGCTCAACCTGATTGATAAACAATCTATAAGGACCTAATATTGACTGCTTAAAACCTTAAAAGCACTAAAAAAGAAAACAAAAGTAAGCAATTCCATTTTTTATATGCAAGTAGAGGATACATAGAGCAATGGCTAATGAAAAAAGGGGCACACACTATGTATACAGGGGATTCTTGTCATACATTAGTCTCATCCATTTCAAGAAAACTTGTCCCTAAGCTGATTTTCGGGAATTGGAATCTTTCTCTGTAGCTTAAATAGACACTCTTGAAATATATTAGTTTTTTTTTTATTTTATTATTTCCAAATATGTTCCCTTCATATTTGGAACCTAAAAATAAAACCCGAGTTTCCTTAAAAGTTTTCTTGATTGAGAGGAGGTGGTGATGAGCTTCATATTTTACATCCACAAGTGTATCGTTAAAGATAATGGAAGGATGTTTTAGTTTTGAAGATTTTTAGAAGGGGCTGGCTATTTTTTGGTTAACTGATGGGACCAATATTCAACAAAAATAATTTAGTAATTTTAGTATTCATTGTTTTAGTTGGGGTTTGTTTTAGGTGTTATTGCTTTCCCTAGGTGTGATTGCCTCGGAACCTTAGTGTGATTGCCAACTTTTCATTTATTTATTTTCTTTTCTTTCACTTAAGTTCAGTTGCTTAGAAAACCTTAGATATGATTGCCAAGGATCTATTTTACTTTTCTTTCCTTTTTTTTTTTTTAATAAATCTCTCATCTCATTATGCCAAAAAAAAAAAAAAAAAAAATGGTGTTGAAATTTTTTTGGTCTTAGTTTGATATCAAAGCCTACATATAGCTCTATAACAGATTGAAGCGGTTGGAGTTTTAGGGAAAAATCGATTGTTTGACAGCATGATGATGGACGGCAATGATTCCTTAATGAAGTTGGGTATCATTTCCTTTATGCACTAGACTCAAGTTTTTCCAAGCTAGGGAGAACAATGGGGAGCAATATTGAGAAAAAATAGTTAAGTAATTTTAGTATTTCATAGTTTTCGTTGGAATTTCTTTTTTATTTTATTAGAATTGGTTTTAGTAGTTTATCCTCTAGTCAAATTTCTACTTGTTTTAAATTATGGAAAATTTTATTACGGAATTATAATTGCTGAAAGTTATAAATACTGCAATTAAGTGTTGGATTTAATTTATTCTTTGATTAAAAACAAAAAAAAACTTTAGTTCTGAAAACTGTTTATTTTACAAATTTGTCTTTAGAGTTAGAGACATGACTTGAAAAATGTCATATTATAAACTTGTATATAACCCATTTAAAATAATCTTTAAATAGAGTAAGGAACATGACTTGAAAAATACCATATTATAAACTTGTATATAATCCATTTGAAATAACTTTTTAATATTGGGTTATTTAATATAATATTAAGTTTATTCATAGTCCATTATATAACTATTTAAGATATTTTTGTTTTTTGGCAAAAAACCATATTACTTCTTAATAAAAAGTGCTTCATTGTTTTAGTTGGGAGTTTTGTTTTGTTTTACTAGAATTGGTTTTAGTAGTTCACCTCTTAGTCAAATTTCTATTTGTTTTGATTAGAAAAAAGGAATCATATTAATACTAGGAAATAGAATCTCAATCTTATCAGGAAAAGGAGTTCCATGAGTCTATATAAATGTCTTTCAATTTTAATGAATAGGAAATACTGAGAATTTATTCGCTCTGTAGCTTTGTAAAGGTGTGATTGCCTTCCCTAAGTGTGAATCATGTGATTACTTAGGAACCTTGGTATGATTACAAATGATCTATTTTTTTCCCTTTTGTTTTCACCTAAGTGCGATTGCTTAGGAGACCTTAGTTGTGGTTGCCTAGGAACCTTGATGTGATTTCTAAAGATCTATGCCACTTGCCCTTTAGGTTATGGAAAGTTTAGCATTCCTTTGCCCCATCCAAGGTTTATTTTGCCCCCTTGTGGCTCTTTAAAACCTGTCTAGGAAACCCCTTGATGAGTCAAGGAAAGATTTTTATCCATGTGGTGTTTTGTAGCTAAGATAAGGTTTTGACCAATGATATCCTCCTCCATTATGCACCATGCTCCTTTTTATTATTATTTTTTAATTTGTTTATTGTTAGGAACAATTAATTCATTGAATTGAATTGCACAAATATATGGAATAGTGAAGAATGGGACGATACATTGACTCATTGCAATCTAGGCACATAACAAACTGATCAGGACAAAAGGCCTTACCAAGTCTCCTCAACTACAACATACCATTGATCTTAAAATTTGGAGGGGCTTTGGCATTCTTGATGAACTTGGCCAAGGGGAAAAAATGTGACGATCTCGACAAAAGAGATGATAGTGAAAAGAATAAACTGAATACATCTCCAGTGGAGTTTGACAGCCAATTCCTCTCATCAGGAAAAGAGGTAGATAGATACACTGGAATTGAGGAAGATAAAAGCATGGAAAGCTCATCAATCTCTGTGTCTGTTAAATTACTACGAAAGTTAAAGTTCCATGTGACTGAAGGATGCTGCCTTGTCTAGCTAAACAATCTTTGTTCAGATGACAGAATTACCTTTGTAGGAAGGTGGAAAAAGAAAGTTTGGAAATCCCCCTTTGAGCTTGATTTGTTGCTTTTGGAAGGAATAAAATCAAAGAATTTTTTTAAGAATGAATCTGGAAGAGATAAGTACGAAATACTTTTTGCCAAAGGACTCTTTTTTTAGGTCCGTTTCTCTTATCGATTTTTCTTTCTTTCTTGCTCTTGGTTCTGTGTATACAACTTGCTCAACCACTCCTTGCTTTGGATTCTTAATTTTCCATTGTCTTTTTGAATAGGCTTTTCTGCAACTTTTAAATTTGAATTTGAGTAGACAATGTGAATCTGACCCTCATCATGGTCATCATCTTCTTGGTCGTAAGTTCCTCTATCTTGTGGAATGTTAATTCTCATTTTTTCCCTGAACTTGATCTTTTGGAGCTTCTTTAACATCTAAATTATTTCAAATAGTTGGCTTCATATCCACTATTTTCTTGTTTTATTCTTTTGGTTGTTCAAACCATAATTTATCAGCAGGATTCCTCATCCAATTTTGATTCTATGCAAAAAATTTGTTTATGATCATATGCTAAAAATTTCAGATCTTTAATTCCTTCATCAGCTTTTACATGAACTTAACTAGGTTTTACCTCATTAAGATAACTGCAACAATAGATGCTAATTCCATACTCAATATTGTATATGCAAATCTTACTTTCTGCGCTTAAATCTTTATGTTCCCAGAAAAATAGCTATCAACGGGGGCAGTATCCTCATAATCCTTAAGATTATTGTCAATCTTAAAAAAAAAAAAAGAATAAAGGAACTTACTAAAAATGAAAATAACAAAATTGGGAATATATCTTCCAATTGTCTTGATCTAGCAAGTTGTGTTACCCTGCATCCTGCTCCTTTTTATTTTTTATTTGTTGAGTTATTTTTTGAGATGCATTTACTTGTAAAAATATGGTTACTGTCATAGATAAAGCAATGTGTTAGTTCCAAATAGTAGAATATATATTTTTTCTTTAGCCTTTGTCCTATTGGTTGGCTTATTGCCATGCACCCAAGAGGTCATGCATCCAAGTTCATTTACTCACAGAAAAGGAAAATAATATCTCATTCTTTTGCTGTTTGTTCTGGATAGCCTACAGTGCTAATGGTGTGCTTTTATTTTTTATAGGTGTGGCTACACAAGTTGGAAACAGATCAGTCAAGTGATTCCTGTCTTTATCATGAAAAGGATAATATGTTTTCTGTTGATCTTGAAGCTTCTGAAAGCAAGAAATTTGTGTTTGTTGGATCTGAAAGTAAAACTACAAGGTTCATCTTCTATCTTGATGTTTCAAAGCCAGAAGGAGGACTCATGGTTTTGACACCCCGTTTAGATGGCATTGACACATCAGCCAGCCATCGTGGGAATCATTTTTTTATTAAGCGCAGAAGTGATGAGTTTTTTAATTCGGAAGTACTCGCTTGTCCACTGAATAATATATCTGAAACCACAGTTCTTCTTCCACATAGAGAAAGGTAATAATGAATTTTAGACATTTCTGCTATTAGGTTATGACATTATTTAAATGCTTAGGTTGCATGTGGTCTTTAATTTTTGTTAGAGGCTGAAGCCTCTCTTGTTGAAATTTATCTATCCAAGTGTCAATATATGCACTAAGTTTTACTATCAACATAGTGGATAGAAGATTCTCTTTAGCTATGATACTTGGTACAAGCATTCTCCTCTAGGATTTTTATGCTATTATTTCCTCTAGGGAGGCTAAAATGAGGGAGGTATGTGTTAGCAGCAATAGGGAGGTATCTTGGAATATGATTTTGATTAGCATTTGAATAACAGGGAGTTAGAGGCAGTTGATTCTTTGTTGAGAGGTTCATATAAGGTGGGGCCAAGGGGAGTTCTTTGGCTTGGAAAATACAGCGAATCGGACATTATTGAAGTCTTTTTTATTAAATCCTAGTAGAAGGCAATGAAGGCACCTAGTAGAAGGCATTGGAAAATACAATGTTCATATTCTTCATGTTCAGGAAAACGAACGGCCCAAATAGGAAACAGATCTCATATACTGGTTAATGGTAAAGGGGATATTTGGGTAAATTCAAATATCACCCTTAACTCAGTTTTGCATGTACCAAATATGTCCTACAATCTTTTGTCTATTATTAAGTTGACGAAGTGTCAAAATTGTTTAGTAACCTTCTATCTAAGTTACTGCATCTTCTAGGATCTTACCATAGCGAAGACGATTGGCAGCGTTGTGGAGAAAGAGGGCCTGTACTTCTTAGATTCTAAATGAAAAAAGACCTCAAGCCCATCAAGTTAGGGGCAGTTCCAGCAAAGAGAAAGAGGTTTGGTTATGTCATTAAAGATTGGTCATCCAAGTTTCTTTGCTTTGAGAGTTTTGTATCCAAATTTATTTAAAAATTTGGATGTTTCTGTTATTAAATGCAAACCTTGTGAATTGGCTAAAAGTCACCTTTGAGAAATAATAGATATGAATGTCCTTTTACTATTATTCACACTGATGTTTGGGGACCCTCTAAGGTTGCAACACTTTTAGGAGCTTGGTGGTTTATCGGTTTTATTGATGATTACATGCAGGTGATGTGTGTTTATTTACTTAAGCAAAAAATATGATGCATTGGAGGTTTTCTAATGATTTTTTGATATAGCAAAAAAGTTAGAGAGAAAAAGGATAGAACACGTCTAATCCAAGAGAGTCTAGAATCCACCAAAGAAACTCTCCTCCTCCAAGTCACCAAGTAGCCCCACACAAAGGTGCAACAACCTAAAGTTGATCTTCGGTCATCTATGGAGCTTGCCCAATCAGCTTCCGTGAACCCTTCAATGCCTCTTGTTTCATTTTTCCTGAAGTATAATCCTTTCCCAGGAGATCCTTTAAGATACTTCAGAATTCTATACACGGATTCCATATGCTCTTCGTAAGGAGCATGCGTATATTGACTCACAACGCTTACTGCAAAAGCGATGTCTGACCTAGTGTGGGAAAGATAAATTAGCTTCCCTACTAGGCATCGATATCTTTTGGTGTCAACAGGTGTGCTTTCTTTTTGTTCTCCAATCTTTTTTACTGGATCCATTGGAGTGTCCACAGGTTTACATCCTAGCATTCTGGTTTCTTTCAAAAGATTTAGAATATTTTTTCTTTGGGAAACTGATATTTCACTTTTGTTCCTTGCCACTTCCATCCCTAGAAAGTAACGTAGAGGTCCTAGATCTTTAGTTTCAAACTCAGCAATCAACTTCTCTTTTAATTGTTCCATCTCCATTGGATCATTCCTAGTCACTATAATGTCATCCTCATAGACAATGAGAATAGTGACCTTACCATCATTATGACGATAAAACAAGGTATGATCGGATTGAGCCTCTGTATATCCATGCATCATGATGGTCTTGGTAAATCTCTCGAACCATGCACAGGGCGACTGTTTCCATAGAGAGATTTTCTAAGCTTGCAGACTTTCCCTTCCTTCCTTCCATGATCGAATTCAGGAGGTAATTCCATGTACACTTCTTCTTCTAGGTCTCCATTCAAAAAGGCATTTTTAATGTCTAGTTGTTGAAGTTGCCAATCCAGATTTGTAGCAAGGGACAAAAGAACTCTTACGGTATTAAGTTTGGCAACTGGGGCAAACATTTCTTGATAATCAATACCATAAGTTTGAGTGAATCCCTTAGCTACTAGCCTCGTCTTGTACCTTTCAATGGACCCATCTGACTTATATTTTACAGCAAACACCCATTTGCATCCAACATGCATCTTTCCTTTGGGCTTGTCCACTAAATCCCAGGTTTGGTTTTTTCCAGGGCTTTCATTTCCTCCATTACAGCTTCTCTCCATTGAGGATCTTGTAGAGCCTCATGAATATGTTTCAGAACTTCTTCTCCTGAAAGTTTGGAAATAAACACTTGAAATCGAGGTGAGAGATGATTATATGACACAAAATTGGATATTGGGTGTTGAGTACATGATCAAACTCCTTTTCTCATGGCTATAGGCAAATCAAGGTCGCTTACCTTAGGAATGACAATTGGTTCTGATTCTTGACAGCACTGTTGGTCCATTTTGGTCTCTACTATTCTCGACTTACTCCTCCTTGAATAGACACGAAATTCTGGTTGCTGCAGTGAATCTCCCCCTGGCCTTGAATCTGTTTTTGTTGTTGACACCCCAGGTCGAGCTGGGTTAGGTTGTTCTGGTTTGTCAGTTTCAAACACTGGCTTGTTAAGGAGGTGTTCTGGCTGTTCAGGTGGGTGAGAAGGCTGGTTTAATAGCTGTTCTGGTGACACAACTGGGTTAGGCAGCAAATTTGGTGGTTGTTTTGGCATAGAAGGTTGGTTTAATAGCTGTTCTGGTGAGATAGCTGGGTTAGGAAACAAGTTTGATGGCTGTTTTGGCAATGGGCTCAGCAATGTTAATTCCCAAAAATTCTCTTTACCTACATTCTCCCCCCTGAAGTGACTTTTGGGAGAAATAAGGTTGGTTCTCAAAAAATGTAACATCCATAGGGACAAAGTATTTTCGTTTTTCAAGAGAGTAACAACGATACCCTTTTTGTGTGGTTGAGTAACCAAGGAAGACACAGACTAATGCGCTAGGATCCAATTTGGTTCGATTCTGGTCAGGAACATGAACAAAGTCTTTACGGCCAAAAACCTTAAGGGGAAGTTGGTTAATGGACCGAGTTTGTGGATAGAATTGAAGGAAGTTGTTTAAGGGTGTTTGGTAATTGAGAACTCAGGTAGGCATACGATTTATAAGATAATAGGCTGTAAGAATAGAGTCCCCTCAAAATTGCTTTGGTACGTTTGTGGTAAACATAATGGATTGGGCTACTTCCAATAAATGTCTATTCTTTCGCTCAGCCACTCCATTTTGTTGAGGTGTACCTACATGAATGTTGATGCATAATCCTTTTTTCTAACAAATAATTCCCTAGAATGGTGTTAAAATACTTGTCCCCATTATCCATTCGTAAGACTTGGATTTTAGCATCAAATAGGTTTTGAATCATTTGACAAAAGTTTTCGAATGTTGGTTTTGCCTCATTTTTTTTCTTTCAAGAGATATAGCCATGTAGTGCGTATGTGATCATCAATAAACGTGATAAACCACCTTTTCCCAGTTAGACTTGATAGACATGAGAGACCCCATATGTCACTATGTATCATTGCAAAAGGTTTCGATGCTTTGTAGTTAAGAAGGATAATTGGAGCGTTGATGTTTGGCAAATTGACAAATATCACACTGAAAGACATCTTTATTATTGAAAAGAGAAGGAAACAAATATTGAAAATATTGAAAATTAGGATGGCCTAACCTAAAGTGCCGCAACATTATTTTTTGTTGCTTAGTACTAGAGGAAGATTCACAACCAGCTGTTAGAGCTTGTCCATCCTTGATATTGTCTTCCTTGAAGTAGTAGAGCCCTCCATATTCCTCAGCACTGCCAATCCTCTTCCCTGAGGTCATATCCTGAAATTCACAATGATTAGGCAAGAAATAGGCAGCACAATTCAAATATTTCGTAAGTTTGCTAATAGACAGCAAGTTACATGATAGTTTTGGGACATGAAGAACATTGAAAAGGGTTATATGTGGCCTTAAATTGTTAGTACCAGTCCCTACAACAGTAGCAAGGGATCCATTTGCAATTTTGACTTTAATGTGCCCACAACCTGGAGTACAAGTAGAAAAAGACCTTGCACAACTGTCATATGGTCTGTTTCCCTGAATCTATGATCCAAGGGTTGAATTTTTCTGTTGTTCCACTCAAAGCAGTCTGAAATGTACCTTTCTGGGCTAGGAATGATGAGTTAATTAGGTTCTGGGATGTATTAGTGCCTGATTGTGCTGGTACTGAGGCTGAGGATGGTGTTAACAATTTGTAGAGCTGCTCTAACTGCTCCTTGTTTAAGGAAATATTGACAAAATTCTCTCCTGGCTGCTGTTCAGTATCTGAGGTGGTCTGATATCCCTTGGGTTCCCTCCTAGTGCCTCTGTTATCTCTGAAATTCGGTGGCTTGCCATTCAACTTTCAGCAGTTTTCATGACTGTGATTGGATCTCTGATAGTGATCACACCAAAGGTTGCTGTTTCTTCTGTTGTTGCGCGTATCTTCATGGAGACTGTCATTTTTACAGGCTGCTAGGGCGGAGTTATCAGCAGTAGTATTGCCAGCAACAATAGGAGTTTTTACCCCACCAAGCATCACACGTTTGTGTGTCTCCTCTCTCCTCACCTCTGCGAAGATTTCTTCAATAACTAGAAGTGGCTTTATTCCAAGAAGTCGACCACGAATCTCATCCAGTTCCTGTTGAGCCCTGCTAAGAAGTCATAAATCCTTTCCTTATTAATCTGAGCTCTGTATCTTTCACAATCTGCTGTACAGCTCCAATTGCAGTCATCAGCTAAGTCCAACTCTTGCCATATTTTATTGAGTGATGTGAAGTACGTAGACACATCTGAATCTCCCTGATTTAAATTTCTGGCCATATTCCGTAACTAAAAAACCTGAGCTGAATTTTCTAAGTCAGAATATGCAAGATTTAGAGAATCCCAGATTTTTTTTTGCAGTAGGATAACAAAGATAATTGCTTTGTACTTCATCAGTCATGGAGTTTACCAACCAAGACATCACAATCGAGTTGTTGGCGTCCCATATGAGGTAAGTTGGATCTGTTTTTGCTGGTTCAATAATGGTGCCATTCAGGTACCCTAGCTTACCGCGGCCTCGAACCACCATTAGCACTGCTCTTGACCGTTGTAAAAAAATTTTCCCATTCAATTTTTTCGTTGTAATTTGTAGCAGAGCATTTTATGAGGTTAAGACAGTGAGCAATTGTAGGAGGTGTCTGAGAAGTGTTGGACGGCTCCTCTGAGACACTAGCCCTGCTTGCTCCAGCCATGGTTGTTTTGACCATCGTTTTTTCTCAACTAGAAGTCGGTTGGCTTTGATTCCATGTGACCGATCAGGAGAAAAAACTAGCATTCACCGAATTCTTATTGAAAATAAAACAAAGTTACAAACTATAATTTATACATAGCAGGACATGAAATAAGCCTTAATTCTAGGAAAATAAAATCGTATCTCCTAATAAAAAAAGTCAAATAACAGCCAAATAATTGCTGATTATTTGGCTACTGATTTAAAACAAAATCTGTCCATAATTAGAATGATTTGATTTTATTCAAATTATCTTCCAACATATCTTAGGTCATATTTGACAACTAATGGAATTGTTAATGAATCCACTTGCCTAAATGCATCAGAACAAAATTGCTAGAAATGTGCCAAAATTGCATTGGGGAGATGTTGTGTTAATTGCATCCTATCTCATCAATAGGATGCCTACTCAAGTTCTTGAGAATAAGAATTCCTTGGAAACTCTAAAAAATTATTTTCCACCAATTACTTCCTGTAGTTCAATTCCCTCAAAGGCATTTGGTTGTAATGTCTTTATGCATATTCCAGATAGAAGTCAAGCAAAATTGTGTCATAAATCCAATAATTGTATTTTTTTTTTTTTTGGGGATATTCACCGCCACAGGATGGTTAAAAATGTTATCACCCCCAATCAAGGAAGGTGTTCATTTCCATGGATGTAAGTTTTTTTAAATCATAGTCCTATTATTCGAAGGTGATCTTCAAGTGGAGAGTTTAGGCATTAAAGATCAAGTGGTTACTCCTCTTCCGACTTAAGGGGATGTGCTTGATGATTCTCTCTTTTGTGGTGAGGAGGAGCTAGGTCAATTTTGACAAACCTGAGTGGTCTACAGACCATGAGAAGCCACTGCAACAGCAACCTTAATTGTTGGTTTAGAGACCCAAGAAGGGAGCTGCTCAAGAAATAGGCCAAAACCCCACTCTAAATGGCCAATTGTCAACCCTTGAGGTAACTTCTTCTCCACTTACTAAATCTAGTCCTTCTAGCTCTAGTTCTCCACCTATTGACTCTAAAAATCAAGTTGAGTCTGACCTTGACATTCCTATAGCAATCTTGGAAGGAGTTAAAGAATGCACAAAACATCTAATAGCCTGGTTTTTGTCTTATCAAAACCCCTACTCTAAATATAAGACCTTGATAGCTAGCTTGTCATTCAAGATTATTCCTAAAGACATAGAAGATGCCTTGAAGAATTCGAGATGGAGGGAAGCCATCAATGTAGAAATGAAGGCACTAAGAAAGAATGCCACTTGGGAGGTGGTGAGCTTACTAAAAGAAAAGTGACCTCTAGGTTGCAATGGGTATTTATCATCAAATATCAGTCAAATGGTATAGTAGAGAGATACAAGGCACAACTGTTTGCTAAGGGATATATCCAAAGCTATGGCATAGATTATCAGGAGACGTTTGCCTTAGTGATAAAGATGAATTCTATCCAAGTTCTAGCTTCTCTTACAAGATTGGCCTCTTCAATAGTTCAACGTGAAAAATGCTTTCCTTCACGGGAGCTTGAAAGTAGTATACATGAAAGCTTCTTTGGCTTCAAGAGATATTTTGGAGATGGTGAAGTGTGCAAATTGAAGAAGTCATTCCATAGGCTCAAATAGTGACTTAGGGCATGGTTTTAGAGATTTAGTAAGTCTCTTACTCAGTTTGGATACTCGTAGAGTCAAGGGGATCACACTCTCTTTATCAAAAGGTCACATATTGGTAAAATTACTACTTTAATCATCCGTGTTTGTGAAGAAACTTGTGAATTGAAACTAGATTGGTAGATAAATTTGGCACATGTAGAACATTTTTTAAAACAAGGTTCTAATTTATACCTACATCCCCTCAACCAGCAACTATAACCAATGTTCCGTCAGCAATAACAATTTTCTTATTACTAGGACAAGGACTATAAGAGACAAACCCATGAGAAGATTAGGTCATATGATCCGAAGCACCCGAAATCCATTACCACCATGTTCCTTTTGAGATCCACGCATTAAGTGCATAGGGTTGAGAATTACTTGAAAAGGCCAAGGAACAAGTACCACTTGTAGGTTTCTCTAAATGTCCCTAGAAAATATTTCAGCTTCTTGATCTCTTCTCTATTAGACCCTTTGTCTCCTTTTGTCTTTACCATTGCAATGAATGTCCTAAGTAGGATAGTGACAAGGGCGGAGGAAAGTGGTTTAATTAAGGGTTTCACTGTTGGTAGGTATAAGACTATAGTGTCCTTGTTACAATTCGCAGATGACACCATTTTCTTCTTAAAAGCCTCACCAGAGCTTTTGCAAAACCTTAAGCTAATCCTTGTGGTATTCGACTAGTTATCAAGGTTGAAAACAAATTTAGAGAAGAGCACTTTGTTTGGTATTAATGTTAACCAAGAATCGTTAGTCAGGCTGGCCACAATGCTTGATTGTAAAGACTCAAAGTGACCTTTATCTTATTTGGGTTTGTCTTTTGGAGGGAATCCAAAGACAATTGGATTTTAGGATCCAGTGATAGATGGAATCTCAAGGAGGCTGGTTGGCTGGAAAAATGCCTTTTTGTCTTTGGGTGGGAGGATAACCTTAATCCAGTCATGTTTGTCCCACATTCCTAGCTATTTTCTCTCTCTTTAAGATCCCAACTTTGATAGCTTCAAAGATTGAAAAATTGCAAAGGGACTTCCTTTGGTCTAGGATTGGGGATGGCAAGAGAGATTGTCTTATTAGTTGGGAAATGGTGTGTAGGCCAAAGAAGATGAGAGGTCTGGGGTTAGGGAAGAACTCGTTGAGAAATAGTTCACTTTTAAGGAAGTGGCTTTGGAGGTTTCCTAAGGAAAGTTGTGGTCTTTGACATTAGGTTATTGCGAGCATTTATGGGACACATCCTAATAAATGGGACACCAACATTATGTTTAGATAGTCATACAGATGTCTTTGGAAGGTTATTGCTCAAGACTTTCAGGATTTTGTCCCACACACTCGCTATGTGGTGGGAAATGGGGAGAGAATTTGGTTCTGGGAAGATTAGTGAAGAACCTTTCCATCTTAGTTGTTCTTGGTAATTACTACTTCCTTTCTTGGAATTTTAACTTTCACCGTAATCTCACTGACATTGAAATTGATTCTCTTGAAAAATTCATATCATCACTTATCTTGATGCGATTGTCTCCCATTACTACAAACTCAGGGGCATGGTCTTTGTCTTCCTTTGGCTTATTTTCAGTAAAATATTTCTTTTTGGTTTTGACCAAGTCCCCAAATCCAATCCCTTTCTTTTCGGCCAATTTTGTTTGGAAATCAAATGCCCTTTTAAAGGTCAAGGTCTTTGCTTGGTTAGTGGCGCACAAGAAGATAAATACCAATGACTTGCTATAAGTGAAAAGACCTTACAAATCCCTTAACCTGCATTGGTACATTTTATGCAAAGGAAATGGAGAAATGGTTGACCATCTTTTCTACACTATCCTTTGGCCTTAAGGCTTTGGCATAAGCTCTTTAGTTTAGCCCATTTGGATTGAGTGTCGCCTAGGCGTATCAGAGACATGATGATTATCTCTTTTAGAGGATTGGGAAATTCATTGAAAAAAAAGACTCCTTGGCAAATCACTTGCCTTAACATTTTTTGGATTGTGTGGCAAGAGAGAAATGATAGGATTTTTGTGAAAAGATGGAGAATGGAAGAGACACTGTGGGACCTACTTCACTTCTATTCCTCTCTTTGAACCTCTTGCTTTACTGCTTTTAAGGGAGTTCTTCTTAGTATTATTCAACTAAGTTGGCTTTCAGTTTGTAACCCGGGGGTGGATATCATTGTAAGGAGTTATACTCAGTTTTTTGTTATTTTGTGTTGTTCTCTTTGTATAGTGGAGTATATTTTTTTTTATCAGGTATTGTATGTTTGTGAGAAGGACCTCTCATCCTTCTCTTTTTCTTATCAATAAAATTTACCTTCGTTTTTGATAAAAAAAAAAAATCTCTTCTCTATTGAACTTGGGTCGCTCTTGAGAGAAGTCTTCTCCACCTTCTGATTGTGCTGAGGTCAAATGTGTCTGTCCTTGCCCTCCTCCTTGATCACTCTTTGCTGTCCAAGAAGTATTTTGAGTATTTGAGGGCTTACCATGGAGTTTCCAGCACCTCTCCTTGGTGTGTTGCGGCTTCTTACAGTAGGTACAACATAGAGAGTCTTTATTACTTGTTCTTGATCCTTTTGATAGCCCATTATTTCCTTCCATTCCACTAGAATAGGCATTTGATTGCTATTGGTTTGATTTTCCAGCTTTGGGATTTGTATCTTTTGTAACCAAGGCTGAACCATCTGTCGATTGAGGCTCCATCATAACCCCTCTTCATCCTTCTTCTCCATGAATTATGACAATTGTTTCATTGAGTGAAGGAACTTCTTCCTTTCCCAACTCTTGCACTCGAATATGATTGAACTCAATATTCAATCCAGCAAGAAAGATGTAAGTCCCCCCTTTTTCCATAAAATGTTTAAGAAGGGCCGCGTCATTGCTACACTTCATCTCAGTACACTGTTGCCATAAGTTTTATAAAATCTGAGTAGATTCGGTGACCAAGCGATTACCTTATTTGGTAGATGAGATCTTTGTCTTAATCTCATTGATTTGTGTAGTATCTCGGACTTTAGAATAAGTCTGCCTACAAGATTCCCAAATTTCCTTTACTGTTGTAAAAAACATGCAAGTATCGCTGACTTCTAACATCATCGAATTCCATAACCAGGACATTATCATGGAGTTTTCTTCATCCCACACAACAAACTTTGAATCATTTGGTTTTGGTCTCATCCCAAGAAGATGACTTAGTTTGCCCTTTCCTTTCAAGAAGGTTCGAACAAACTGAAACCACTTTAAATAATTTTTGCCGTTGAGAAGCAAACCTGATTGAACTTCTTCCTTTACTGTTGATGTTGGATTAAAGACTTGTTGATTGGTAGATTCTGAAACCTTAGGCATGTTTTTGGCAAGAAGTAGAAGAAATCAAATAAAAATTAAGGAAGGATTGCAGCAATGCAGGCTACAACAAGAAAATAGAGCAAAAGTTCTGCCAAAAAACAAAACTTCTCCAATTGTTTTGAAAAAAAAAACCAGCAACGAAGGCTGTAAAATTAGCGATGAAGGCTGAAAAAAATTAGAAATCCTAAGGAGCTTGATTTGGCTCTGATACCATGTGAAGAAAATTTGTATTTCTTTTCATGTCTTGGAAGTATACAACCAATGAAATATATATACAACAGTGGAAAGGAAAGAACAAGGAAGAAAAGAAAGAATAAGGAAGAATCCCTATAAATTAGGGATTATGTACATACATATATATGTATATACAGCTGTACAACTTATACAACTGTATATTACAAATATATATCTTTTACCAGCTGTAATAATCTTCAACATTGTTGATGATATAATATTATATATATATATATATACAGCTGTATACGCAGCTGTACAACTTTTGTATATTACAGCTATATATCTTTTACCAGCTGTAATAATCTTCAACAGTGTCGATGATATAATATTTACGGGGGATGATATAGAAAAAATGCAGAATTTGAAGCTGAAACTTGTCTAAGGAATTTGAAATCAAAGACCTTGGGAACTTTAAAAACTTCCTAAGAATTGAAGTGGCCTGGTCAAAGGATGGAATATAAATGTCTTAAAGGAAGTATATTCTTGATCTATTGAGTGAAGCTGGGATACTTGGTTGTAAACCTGAATCAACACCAATTGATGCTCAATATCAATTAGGAGGAGCTGCTGATGGTGTTCTTGTGGATAAAGGTTGGTATCATGGGCTCATGGGGAAGCATATCTACTTGTCCTACACACAACTTGACATTCTATGCTGTTAGAGTTGTAAGTCATTTCATGTGAGCTCCTTTGGAAAGTCACATGGAGCTAGTCATGAGGATCCTAAGATTCCTAAGATACTTAAAGCTTACACGTAGCAAAAGACTCTTGTTCACTAAAAATGGACATTTGCAAGTGACAGCTTACACCAATGTAGATTGGGCAGGTTCACTTTCAGACGGGCAATTGACTTTTGGATACTACACACATGTGGCTCATAATTTAGTAACCTGGAGTAAGAAGCAACCTGTAGTTGCTGGATTGAGTCTTAAAACAGAGTCTAGAGCCATGGCTTTGGGATATGTGGCTGATAAACCTCTTGAAAGAGTTACAAGTGAAGATTTAGTAGCCTATGAGACTATTGTGACAACAAGGCAGCTATTAGCATAGCTCATAATTCTATACAACATTATAGGACTAAACAAACCTTCTTGTGGACAGTTTAGAAGGACATAAACAGACTTGCTTTTGAAAATGGGGAGCTTTCAATTCAAAGGCTCAAAAACTCTTTTCTTTGAAATTTCTGGTCTTGGACTAAGCTGTTTATACATGACAGACCATTATCTTTAATCAATTTCTTTGATTGGTTGGCTCTACGTGACAGCAGGTGTTGTTTTTCGTATCCTACTTTTTTTCTGGTTTTGCCTTTAGGCGTCTGCTGTATGCTTTAGGATGCCCTTTTGGTGCCCCTTTCTTTTTATATACACTTTTGATTTTACCTACAAAAAGAATGATGGAACTAAACACATTGAGGTGGACAAACAGTTTATAAAGGAGAAGATGGTAAATAGAGTTGTTTGTTCTCCATTTGTATTCTCGAAATCTCAATTGGCTGACATATTTACTAAGGTAGTTCCTTTGGCGACCTTTCCATCAATGGTTAGCAAGTTGGGAATGCAAGACATCTTCCAACCAGCTTGAGGGGAGTGTTGATGGTTTTTGGTCAATTAATCAGCTGAGGATTCTCAGCCTTGATATTTTATTTCCTGGATTTAAAGATTCTGTTTGTAGCCTTCGTATTTTTTAGGAAACTTTGAATTTCCTGATTATTTAGAATTAGATCATGGAAATTTCATTTTCTTTGATTCTTTCCTTTTGCATTTCCATTTTTGGAACAGAAACTCTGTATTTGTAGACATGCACTCTGATTAATGGAATAAAACATTTTTGAGTACCAAGTTTACACAAATGAATACATTTTGTTTTTGATTAACAGAAAAATGAGTTTGTATTCTATGGTCATGGGAGGATTTTCTATCTCCCCCACCCCCCTGCCAAAAAAAAAAAAAATCCCAGGTGTAAATGTTTGTTTCTTTTCTTTGTATACTTCTAGTGTGCCTGGACCTTGTCCCTTTCATTTAGCACAAATGCTTACTCCTCAATAAATAAATAAATAATAAAGAAAATAAAGAAAGGAGAAGACACAGGAGGGTTTACATTGAAAGAGATCAGATAATAAAGAAAGGAGATGACACAGGAGGGTTTAAATTGAAAGAGATGAGATAATGTAAGTTATTGCAGATGAGTTAAAGCACTTGTCTTACTAGATTTTGATGATTATCAAGCTTGATTTAGGAGGGATATAATTGATCTACAAACAGTTCATGAATTTTTTTGGGGTTTGTATATAAGTCTATCTTTTTTTCTTGTGTTGTCTTATAGCTTGCATATTTCTTGTGTTGTCTTTTAGGATGAAGGATTTTGGGTCGTAATTCTGGACAATCAAGGTAGGATGGTTTTATGTACTCTATTTTCTTATGCTTGGAAACAAAGCTTCATCCTGAACCATTTGCTAGTTTAAGTACTTGACTGTAATCTGCATGAATATATGGCCTTGACATAAACAAATTTGTTGAAATGTTATCCATGTTGTATATTTTCTTATTTTCACTTCTCACCTTAGAAAAGTCCAATTTTCTTTGTGGAGAAGGTAGTTTACACTACATGCTGTGCACAGTGTAGTATTGAAAAGATATTAGAAACAAAGTATCTTTTGTGGTGGCATGTGTTTCAGTGTTTAGAAACTTGATTAAGTTTTGGATTTTGTTTTTGCAGTGTGAAAATTCAAGACATACAGCTTTTCAGTGATCATCTTGTTGTATATGAGCGTGAAAATGGTCTGCCTAAAGTTACTTTTTATCGCCTTCCAGCAGTTGGAGAACCACTTGGAAGTCTTCAAGGTGGTCGGACTGTCGATTTTCTTGATCCTATATACTCTGTGGATCCATCAGAGTCACAATTTTATTCCAGCATTTTACGGTTTTCTTATAGCTCATTGAGGACTCCTTACTCTGTATATGAT
This sequence comes from Vitis riparia, assembly GCF_004353265.1. NCBI lineage: Eukaryota > Viridiplantae > Streptophyta > Magnoliopsida > Vitales > Vitaceae > Vitis > Vitis riparia. The sequence goes on from NC_048440.1 coordinate 725,100, forward strand.
TATGATATGAACACAAGTGTTTCCGTTTTGAAGAAGATTCAAACAGTAAGTTATTTGATTGATTATGTAATCAATTATGTTTTAATATGCTTGTCTAGTTCATTTTTTACTCTTATTGGCTCCTTTCATGAGCATGTTTTCTTCTTGCTGTCCGTGAATTTTTCTTCTTATCTATTTGTCGCAATGTTAATTCAGTGTCCTGGTTTTTTTAAGTTTTGAGCTTCTGATTCAATAGTTCTAAAGTTGTACATATTATGAAATGGTACCTTCTTTAACATGCTACTGGATTTTTTGTTTTCCAAGATCAAGTTTACATGAAACGATACATTCTTTAAAGTCTATAGTTTACATTCTTTAACATACTACTGGATTTATTGCCAATGAAGCCATTGATTCGATTTTGAAGAGCAAGGGTAGAGCAATTCTCTGCAAGCTGGATATTGAGAAGGCATATGATCATGTGGAGTGGTCTTTTTTGTTTTTTGGTATGGAAAAAATGTGTTTTGGGGAGAAGTGGATAAGGTGGAAAAAGTGGTGTGTGTCCACTGCTAGTTTTTCAGTTCTAGTTAATGACACTTCTTCGGGCTTTTTTCAAAGTTCTAGGGGTCTAAGGCAGGGAGACCCTCTTTCGTCTTATTTGTTTGTGGTAGTGAGGGAAACACTCGACTGCCTTATAAAAAGAGTTGTTAGTGGAGGTTTTTTATTAGCTTGCCAGGTTAGGAGTAAAGGGGTTAAAATCTCCCATTTGCTTTTTGTTGATGATACTCTAATCTTCTGCAAGGTTAACAAGGACCAAGGAACCTTCTTGCATTGGTTACTTATGTGGTTCGAGACTATATCTGGGCTGAAAGTTAATTTGGATAAAAGTGAACTGATCCCAGTGGGCAATGTGGAGTATGTGGAGGAGTTGGCTTTTGAGCTTGGTTGTAAGGTGGGAAGTTTACCCTCCACTTACTTGGGGATGCTGTTGGGGGCTCTCTTTAAGTTTGTGGCAGCTTGGGGGATGGAGTGTAGGAGAGATTGGCTATTTGGAAACGTCAATATATTTCTAAGGGAGGGAGAATTATCTTGATTAGGAGCACATTGTCAAGCTTGCCTATTTACTTCATGTCTATCCTACAATTGCCAAGGGGGGTCAGAATAAGGTTGGAGTAGATTCAGAGAGATTTTTTGTGGGGAGGTGGGGCCCTAGTATGGAGACGTCATTTAATAAGATGAGCAATAGTGTGTCTTGATAAGAGAAAAGGGGGTCTGGGGGTTAAGAGTCTTTCTACGCTCAATAAGGCTCTCCTTTGCAAATGGAGTTGGTGCTTTGCGAATGAGAGAGAGGTTTTATGGAACCAAGTAATTAGGGGGAAATATGGGGAGGGTTGAGGAGGGTGGCATTCTCGGGATGTAAGAAAGGGTGTAGGGTTGTGGAAAGCAATTAGGAAGCTTAGGCACATTGTTAGCAGTAGACTCTCCTTTGTAGTTGGGAATGGCCAACTTTTTGGAAGGATACTTGGTGTGGGAATACACCTTTGTGTACTTCCTTCCCTTCCTTATTGCTCTAACTAATCCCAAAGAAGCTTGGGTGAAGGATGTTTGGTCCAGGACAACAGAGAGGGGGGGGGGGGGGGGGGGGGGGGGGGGGTTGTGGAGTTGGAGTCCTTGCTTTACTAGGTCCTTTTATGATTGGGAGATGGAAGAGGTGGAGGGCCTTCTGTTATGCCTTTATGGTCAGAAACTGATCTTGGAGGAGGAGGATAGGATGCAGTGGAAAGAAACAAAGGATTGAATTTTTTCTACAAAGTCACTTTACAAAGCCCTAGAGTTAGCCTCCTTAGTTTTGTTTCCAATGAAGAACATTTGGAGGTGAAGGATGTTTGGTCCGGGACAGCAGGGGAAGGGAGGGAGGGAAACAGGGGGGGGGGGGGAGGGGTGTGGAGTTGGAGTCCTTGCTTTACTAGGTCCTTTTACGATTGGTAGATGGAAGAGGTGGAGGGCCTTCTATTACACCTCTATGGTCAGAACCTAATCTTGGAGGAGGATAGGTTGCAGTGGACAGAAACGAAGGATGGAATTTTCTTGACAAAGTCACTTTACAAAGCCCTAGAGCTGGACTCCTTAGTTTTGTTTCCAATGAAGAACATTTGGAAATCGTGTGTGTAGCCAAAAGTAAGCTTCTTTGCCTGGTAGGCATCTTGGGGTAAAGTTCTAATCTTGGACCAAGTTAAAAAGAGGGGATGGGTCTTAGCAAATAGATGTTATTTTTGTCAAGCGGAAGAGGAATCCATTGACCACCTCCTTCTTCATTGTGAAAAGACAAGGGCATTGTGGGAGATGCTTTTCACCATTTTTGGAGTGTCTTGGGTGTTTCTATCTTTGGTTAGGGAAACCCTTTTGGGTTGGAATGGCTTCTTTATGGGAAAAAAGTGCAAGACAGTTTGGAGAGCAGGTCCTCTTTGCATTTTTTGGACAATTTAGAAGACTAGGAATAGAATCGCCTTTGAATATGAGGTGTTGTCCATCCAAAGGTTGAAAACTTCTTTTCTTAACTCACTTTGGTCGGAGACTAATTTGTTTATAAAAGATGATCCTTCGACCTTTTTTGAGTTCATTGATTGGGTGGGTTCCTGTTAATGGAGGGGTTATTTTTTTGTATATCTTTGTGGACAACTTTATATTTCACTTGTAAGGGGGTGAATATTTCCCTTTTTGTTCTGTACATCTTGAGTCGCTATTTTAGTACCTCTTAGTAATACAATACTTTTCTTACTTATGAAAAAAAAAAAAATATTCTACTTGTACTTTTAGAATATGTTCCAATCTGCTCTTTTTTTTTTTTTCAATGTACTGACTGAAAAATAGTTGTGATTGTATAAAGATCTTGATAGCACCCTTATTATGGTATTAACATATATCTAAAGGGTTCTACTTATTGTCTTGATGGTGTTATCTTTTATTGTTGGAAGATTTATTATTGAAGTGAACTGAAAGTTGCTGAAGAGGAAAAAAATTGTGACTCTGATTAAGTGGAACAAAGCAAAAGAAACTGTGGGTGGACAAAATAAATAAGAAGAAAGAGATATAGTTATTAAGATATAGGAGAAAACTATCTGATAAAGTTAGAAATTTTAGTAACAAACGTGCAGTCTAGCTAATCTAACCTAATTCTAGAAGAATTTTCAGTAATCTGCCACACAAGCTGACAGATTTTTCAACGCTTCCTCTTAAGCTCAGAAATAGATATTCCTCATGTCCAGCTTGCTTAAGATAGTTTGGAATGAGTATGAAGTCCCTTTGTTGGAATAGCTAACCTTCTTTAGCAATATAAGGAGTATAAATTGGTCCATTTTCAAGTTTTTCTTTTATAAAATGTTGGTGCGCTTCCACGTGCTTAGTTTGATTATGTGACACTAGATTATGTAGCAATGCTCATGTCTAACTTTAGATTCTTCCCATTTGATTCTAAGGCCACTTAATATTATCTTGATCTAAAGAAACTCACAGATTCCATGTGTAAGGGTCTAGAAATTGAAAAACCTTTCATGACTAGTGAGCAAGGGTGATTAGCTATTTCTTGGAGATGGTTAAACCCTATATTAGAGGCTAAGCTCTGATACCAATTGTTAGGTTTATTAGTACAATTTAGGTGAAAACCAAAGATGGGGAGGTGAATTGGATCGTGATTTTTTTTTTTTTTTTTGAAAAAATAAATTTAAAAATTATAAACTTTGATGAATGCAAGAGATAATTTAAGCAAATTATATAGCAAAAACAATAAAAGAACAATTGCTTATAAAGTAAATAGAGAAGGGAAGAGAAAATGTAAAATCTATTTTATAGTGCTTCAACACAATCTTGGCTTACTGTCACGCCCTGAATTCTGAGCAATCCAGAATTCGACGTGTGACCTCAGGTCAAAAGTTTGTCCCTAAGGGTTACGCCTATCCAAGCTAGCAATCATTTCTGATAACCTGATTTTTTTTTTTTTCAACAAAACGTCTAACCTCAAATAAATTTATTAAGCTAAGGCTTACTATATCATATTCTTTTATTTCATTTTATTTATCTCAAAAACCAACCATCACTTGCTCATAAGTATAATAAATCCACCAATCATCTTCCCATCCAAAAGTTCAAATATTTAAAATAATCTCTAAGTAAAAAGGAATATTTCCAAAAAATATTTTATAAACTAACAAAATATAATTTAACTTACGAAAGTCCATATAACTCAAATTAGTACATATAAAAAAGGTAATATAAATTAAAAACAACTATTATTATGATTTTTTTTATTTTCTGGACTTTCTGGAACACTTCTTGATCTTCTTATAGTTCCTTAGAAACTATATCTGCATATAAAAATTTTAGAAAATAAAGGGCTGAGCATTTTCACATTGCTCAGTAGGGTGTTTTACACCCACACAGGTTAGAAATTCTAAGTCAATAGAACACAATCATATGTCAAAATATAATTTTATATATACATTGTATACATTAAATGAACCACAACTATACACATTTAAACTAATCAAAATTATCACTTTTCTTATTCAATCATATGTCTAGTATATCAACAATTCTAAATTTACAAAACAAATAAGTCATTTTAGTCTCGAATAATATATTCAAATATACAATTGATAAATAATACAATTCCTTCTTCCAAATGCAACATGATGTAAATGCTTACACGTAATCAAGCAATGCACTGTTGTTCATAGGCTTTCACCAAAGGATACGAGTCCGTACTCAAATACACTCCCCATTCGGAGTCTTCCCAAGGTAAACTTTTGGGTCTTTCACCCTAGGGATCTCACTCCCTTGTTCATTCGCGCTCTCTGGGGTCCTTCCATTTCTCATTTCTCATATCTTTTTATTTTTGCCCTCTTCGGGATCTTTTCATTCTCATTTCCATTCCACACAATCATTTCTTTAATTTTTCTTTTTCTTCACATAACCATGATGCATATGAAGTGCAATTAAATCATATTTTAACAACCAAAATTTTCCAAGATATAATTCTATTTACTCCCATTATGTTTCATAATTTCCAACAATCCACACAACAATTTTTCTTGACTTTAATCACCATAAACATTAAAGAAAACTCACAAATAATTTGTATAACATCAAGACATAATTTAAACCTTAGCCACAGATTTTATTTATTCCCAACATGCTTAATAATTTCCAACAACCAACATAACAAATTTTCTTCACAATATCATCCTAAATATTAAATAAAATTCTCAATAATCCAAATATCAACAAAAACACAATTTATCCTATAATTTTATTTATTCCCAATAATCTCAATAATGTTAACACCCAATATAACAATTTTCCACAATTAAGCCACCACAATGTCCAAGAAAATTTCCAATATTTCAAATATCAACAAAAACACAATTTATATCATAATTTTACTTATCTCCAACAATCTCAACAATTCGTAACACTCAATACAACTATTTTTCTATATTTAAATAATCCCAAACATTACCAAAATTCCAAAACAATCCCTAAATCACAAAATAAAATTATCAATAACCATAATCACACTTCAAATAATGCAAATAACATCTATTATCTCCCAAAAACACAATATATAATTTTTTTTTTCAAAGAAAAATATTAAATCAAGGTTTTAGGGTTAGACCACCCTACCTTAGATCCGAAAATCTAATTTTTAAAACAAAAATTGGACTCCTTAGGAGTGTTCCTCGTGTTGAATAGAATATCTTCCTAAAAATTCACACAAAACGGAGATTGTTTGACGGACAAACTAGCCAGCCGAAGGTGAGCGGAGTTTTTCCACTCCAGTTAGCCCTGCAACTCCCCCTTTCCCTTTTTCTCCTTTCTTTTATTCTTTTCTTTTTCAACTCCTCCCTGCAGTTGGCCACTTATATAATATATATATTATATTTATTATTTCTTATTATAACAAATCGTGAAATACCACGCATGTCCCTTTCTCAATAAATTAAAACCATTATTCTTTAATTCACATTCCACAATTATAAATTATACTCAACTTATGATTTCCTGTCTTACAAAAAAATGCCACTATATTCTTAATTAAATTTATTACAAGCCTGTTTTTCAAAAAAGATAATTTGACTTTAATTTCCTGAAACATTTTTACTCTGAATTTCATTTAGGACATGATTTCATTAGTTATATATATATAAAAAAAAATTCAATTTCAGAAAAAGCCTGAAACATAAAATAATTCTTCGACATCAAGAAGCTGAAATTCATCTTTAATCCTTTAATTTTACCAATAAAATTTAAGCAATGATTCCATCAATTATTTAGTCATTCAATTTATAATAATCAAATTCTCAACCATTTAGTATAACTTTTATTTAATTTACTTCATTTGTCAAATTCCTCAATTGCATCAAACTTTCAAAAGTTAAGTTTACTAAATTCATATTTAATTAATTTACCATTTTGTATATTTTTCTAACTTCACATATAATAATTTACTCTTAATTTAATTTCAATTCAATGTTGTTTGATGTTTTGTAATTCTATAAGGTTTAATTCCAATTATAAAAATTAAATTGATTTGTTATAAAATTAAATTAAATTTCTTTTTAATTATCCATTATAACAATTCGATATAATATAAATTTTTACCAAGTTTTTCTCACTACGATTCTCTGATAATTATCCAATAATAATTAAATTAATGCTCATAATATACTTAGTATTCAATTTTTCAAAATATCATCTTAATTATTTGATGGTTAAATTTTTCTCCAAATCTAAATTTAATTCCTAAAATTCCTACTCTTACATCTAACGTGGCAAGATTTTCAAACTATTAACTTTTGACTAACTTTTCTAAAATCTCTCCCGATTAAATGTGAACATGTGGCTCTTCACCATTCTTTTTGACCATTTGACTAACAATTTTATGAAAACTTTTCTGATCCCTGAATCTGATATGTCATAAAAAAACTCGGGTGTTACACTCACTCACCTCAAGCTGTAATTGCTTAGAGTGTTCCACTATCAACGAAGCTTTTCAAGCCAAAGCCCCCGAACTCTTACACGTAGATTATGGTTCTAATGCATCCTTTACAATTTCATTCAAGAGATACCTTACTCTTGAAAATCACTCAAGTCATACCTTGCACTTGAGAAACCCTAAGTGATACTCCATAGATTCTTCTTCACAAAGATACAATCAATTTGTTGAAACAAGTTCTTAATTTTCCAATTTGACTTAAGGAATACAAATAAAACTAGGATTGAGGTGCACTAATGGATATGCAAATTTATGGAACAATGTACACTCAAAAACACTCTCATTATGAATGTTAATAAATGTTTGGTTGTTGGAAGCACACAAATGGGAGTTAATAGGCTTTCATAAATGAATTAGATGCTAACTAGACGTTAGAGATATTTTCTAAAAGCTTTGGTTGATAGTTCAATCCACCACTTAGCTAGCCATTGGATATTTAATACACTGCAATTGACTATTAGGAGAGTTACTACACATCCAGTTGAACCGTTTTACACTCCACAATTCACTACCTTGGAGCGCACTTTCAGTCCACCCTTCGGTCGATTAGCCGATCAGCATCCTAAGGTCCCTTAGCCTCTAATTGAGCTCCTTTTGCAAAATTAAGCATTTATACTCTTTGATTTCATATCTTTTTGAAAACATTTTTAAGCATGAAATATATAAAGCAAAGTTGGTTTTCATATGGAAGATACTTCATCTAACTTTTAAAAAGATTTAAAACAATTTGATTTCATTTAAATAAGATTTGGAGTGTTAGGGCTTTAATGAAGATATGTATGCAATTCTAAATTAATGCACCCACAATCTCACAATAGAAATCCTAAAATTGATCTTGATAAACCTTCTCCTCCTTTATTTCCCTTTTAGTTTGACGTATCTTCTTCTTGATGACTTCAAGGAAATCTTCTTGCTACAAATCATCTCCTTCAATGCACTTTCTCTTGTTTCTTGAATATGAGAGATACCCTTGAATTTTGACATATGGAATGATGCACTTAGTCAACATAATTATTAGTGTCTTTAATCCCTACTTTGTTATCATCAGAACCAAAATTAACCAAACCCTGATCTAGAAATGTATACATTCTATGCATTCTAGGTTGTTAGTAGGATCATTTTCCTTTATTATTTGCCCTATAAATGCTATATACTCATTGTAAATTCCTCAATCAATGCAAGGAATAAAATTCCATGATTGTTCACTCTTACAAAAAGTTTATTGAGTGAATTCAAAGAAGATTAATTACACTAAATTGAAAAAGGTAGGTAGCGACAATTACATGTTTGCTAGGGCTTGGCTTGAGTGAATGACCTCCCCTTTAGTTGCCTTAAACTGAATTTTCATGTTGTTTGTTAGGTAACTTAGAGAAAATGGGGATTGGTGGACTGTTTAAAGATCATTAGGTTGTGAGGTTAGAGTTTTCTCCAAGCAAGCTGCTGGATTTAGCTTGGAATATTTGATTAAGGCATCCTTATTGGGTGCTAGTAACTTGCAGGTGGAGAAAGGATTTGGCTGTTGTTCTTGTGGTATCTTCGAGGAGGAGAAAAGGGAGCTTGAAAATTGAATGCTTGAATTCATGACCTTATTATCCTTTCTAAAGGTATGAAATGCTCCTCTAATTACTAGGTCAAATAACCAAGTAGTGAACAGGTTAGCCAAGCAGGGAGCTTCCTCATCCAAGGAATTTTATTGCAGATTCTTCCCCTTCCACACCCCAAACCCAACCCTGGGGTTCTCCTTTTCTATGAGGGCTTCTGATGGTTGCTTTTGTTGGTGGCACACTTTTTGTGGACAATTATCTTTTAGTCATTTCATTTCCTTATGTTTGGCTTAAAGATATCTCATCCTGGAACTAATTTCTATTTCTAAAATGCACTCTCCTCTTTTTTCCCATTTCCATTTGCACAAGTAAATAAAAAATGAAATTGATGCATGTATAATTGGGCCTATTTTTCGATAATTGCAGTCCTTCTCTGATGCTCAGTTCATTTAATGGTGTAACCAATTTTTTTTCATCTATGTATGCTTAACTATGTATGTCTCATTCAGTATTTTTTTTTTCCACTATTTTACTTAGGTATTGGGGAATTTTGATGCATCGAAATATATAACTGAAAGGAAATGGGCCAATGCTCAAGATGGCACTCAAATTCCCATATCAATTGTTTATCGGAAGGATCTAGTGAAACTTGATGGATCTGATCCATTACTGCTTTATGGCTATGGTTCCTATGAGGTAATTTGTGGTTTTAAAGATGATTCACTGCTACTCGTGCAATGAGGAATTTCCATGTTGTGAATTTAAAAAAGAAAATCATGTTGGGGAAAAACTAATGTTCCTTCCTTTAATTTTTCAATGTTTTATTGTAGACTATTATTTTTGTTTAGGAATTATTTAGAAAAATTTGAGAGACTGTCTCTAGATTTATCCATCCATTTTTTATCTTCTCCTTAGGTGCTTCTACAACCTACTTGGCATCCAGTTCCCTCGGTTGTCCCACTTAAATCCTTTGGTGTTATGAGTCTTGTTGCCAAATCATGAATGATCTGAAGCTTTATGCAGATAAGCTGCTGCTGACTTAGTGAATACTATTTAATTGAACAAACTTTTTTTCATAGTTGTATTATCCATCAGTTGGACTTAATCCATTCTTTTAAGTTAATATGCAAATTGTTCTGCAGATAATGTCATGCTGTCCATGTCTGCAAGATAAAGATAAAGCTTCTGTTTGTTTCTTACATGTACTTAAACATAAACATTGAAGTTTTTTAAAGTTTCAGAGTCTTCTGTTATCAACAGATCTGCGTGGATGCCCATTTCCAGGAGTCAAGGCTGTCCTTGTTAGATCGAGGTTTTATATTTGCAATAGCTCACATCCGTGGGGGTGGTGAAATGGGGAGGCAGTGGTATGAGAATGGAAAGTTGTTGAAGAAGAAAAATACATTCACTGATTTTATTGCTTGTGCCGAGTATTTAATAGAGATGAAATACTGTTCAAAGGAAAAACTGTGTATTGAAGGAAGAAGTGCAGGAGGGTTGCTTATTGGTGCTGTTCTTAATATGCGGCCTGATTTATTTAGGGCTGCTATTGCTGGAGTACCTTTTGTAGATGTGCTTACTACAATGCTGGATCCAACTATCCCTCTTACAACTTCAGAGTGGGAGGTAATCTTTATTCCTGTAATTTTTTTAAATTCTTTATTCATATATATATATATATATATATATATATATTGATAAGTAAAGAGAATTTCATATATAAAGAGACGCCAAAAAAGCGACTCAAGGTATACAAACCTATACACCCACCACCAAAAAGGCCAAAGAAAAAGAAAAAAGAGAAAATCATCCCATTGGCCCAAAAAACAACCTTAATAGGATCCCAACCGATCAATAAAATTAACCATAGTTAGAGGGCATTCAACTATAAACAACTTAGCCTCAGACCAAAGAGAATAAACAAGAGAGTATTTCAATCTTTGGATTGACAACACATCATCCTTGAAAGCCAAGCCATTTCTTGCCTTCCAAACCGTCCAAAATATATAAAGAAGAGCAGCTCTCCACACCTTCCTGCGCTTTTTGCCCACAAAGGAACCATGCCAACTAAGGAGAGTCTCTCTAATTGAAGAGGGCAGCACCCAAGACACCCCAAACAAAGCAAAGAGTAACTCCCATAGGACCCTTGTTTTTGAATAGTGAAGAAGAAGATGGTCTATGGTCTCCTCATTCTCAAGACACATAAAACATCTATTTGCCAAGGCCCATCCTCTTTTCTGAATAAGATCTAGGGTTAAGGCTTTACCCCACATAGCCTCTCATGCAAAGAAACTAATTTTGGGTTGTACCCACACATTCCAAATACAACTAGTAATAAACAAATAAGGGCAGTCCGCTTCTAGAGCAAGGTAGAGAGACTTGGCCAAGAACTTGCCACTCTTTGTTTCGGTCCAAACCACCATATCATCCACATCTTCAAGCACTCTCTTCCCATGAAGACGCTCCAAAAATCTTTCCGCCTCCTCCACCTTCCAATCATTTGGGGCTCTTGAAAAACAGGGATTCCAACCCCCTTAACCCCCCTCAACCGAGGAATCCCAAAAATCCGCCATCCAAGCTTCCTTATCAACAGACAAAGCAAAAAGGGAAGGAAAAGACTCACGCAAAGGGGAATCCCCACACCATCTATCCCTCCAAAATCCCACCCTCCTCCCATTGCCAACACTGAATGAAATCCAAGCACCCACCAACTCCTAGTCCATCCTTATTCCTTTCCAAAGCCCCACACCATGCGCCTCTCTCACTTCCCGAGAGCACCAACCCCCTCTATCTTCCCCATACTTCCCTCTAATCACTTGATTCCACAAAGCCTCTCTCTCATTTGCGACTCGCCAATTCCATTTGGAAAGAAGAACTTTATTGAGGATGGAAAGACATTTGACCCCCAAACCCCCTTTCTTTTTACTTAAGCACACCAACTCCCATCTTACTAAATGTGGCTTTCGCTCCAAATTGCCACCACCCCAAAGGAAATCCCTTTGAATTTGCTCTAGTGTCCGACTAATTGAACTTGGTAAGCGCAACAAGGATATAAAATAAATAGGAAGATTTGACAAAGTACTTCGGATTAGAGTTGCTCTCCCTTCCTTGGATAAGTATTGTTTCTTCCACATGGCCAATCTTCTACGGAAATGCTCTTCCACTCCATCCCACACTGATACTGACTTAAACGGAGCACCCAAGGGGAAACCCAAATAAGTGGATGGGAGACTACCCACTCTACAACCAAAATCCAAGGCGAGATCATCAATATTCTCTACCTTCCCTACTGGAATGAGTTCACTCTTCTCCAAGTTTATTTTCAACCCCGGCACGGCCTCGAACCACATAAGCAACCAACTTAGGTAAGTCAAATGGTCTTGAGAAGCTTGACAGAACACTAAAGTATCATCAGCAAACAGTAGGTGGGAAATCTGAACCCCTTCTTCACTCCTACCCTTCACTCTACAGCCCGACATAAAACCTCTGTCCACAACCCTTTTAAGAAAGGAGCTAAAGACCTCCATGGCAATCACAAAAAGATAAGGCGAGAGAGGATCACCCTACCTCAATCCCCTTGAGCTTTGAAAGAAACCCTTAGAAGTGCCATTAACCAACATAGAAAAACTTGCAGTGGATATGTACCACTTAATCCACCCTATCCATTTCTCCCCAAAACCCATTTTCTGTATAACTGTGAGAAGAAAAGACTAGTCCACATTGTCATATGCCTTCTCTATGTCAAGTTTGCACAAAATACCATTCTCATTATTCTTCAGAACCGAATCAATGACTTCATTAGCTATCAGCACTGCATTTAGGATTTGCCTACCCTCCACAAAAGCCCCTTGAGCCTTTCCAACCACCTTTTTTAGCCTATTGGCTAAAACCTTAGCCAACCACTTGTACAGGCTTCCCACTAAGCTTATGGGCCTAAAGTCCCTTAAATCCTCAGCCCCCACTTTTTTTGGGATTAAAACTAGAAAAGTTACATTTAGAATTTTAACAAATTTACTGTGTTCATAGAATTTCTTGAAGAAACTCATCACATCATTCTTCACAAAGTCCCAAGCAAACTGCTAGAAAGCCATTGAAAAGCCATCAGGCCCCAGACCTTTATCCCCACCACATCCCAATAGTGTGCCATACACCTCCTCTTCTGTGAACGACATCTCCAAAGCACAAGCATCCATATTCTCCAGCATTTCACATTGCAGCCCGGATAAAGGAGGGTGCCGGTCCCCCGGATTGGACAACAGAGATCTAAAGGCATTTACTATCCCTTCGCTAATCTCATTCTCTTCCGAATGCCAAACACCATTAATCCTAATTATGTCCACATTGTTTTTTCTTCTGTGAGCATTTGCCATCTTGTGGAAAAAGCCCGTATTTCTGTCACCCTCTTTCAACCACACTTCCCTAGATTTTTGCCTCCAAGTAATCTCTTCTAGTAAAACCCATTTTTTTTATTCTTCCCTCGCTTCTCTTCTAGCTTCCATCTCTTCCAAAGACAGTCTGTTAGTCTTCTCTTTAGCATCCTAAAACTCCATTTGATCCAAAGCCAGATTCTTCCTGTATTCAACCCTGCCAAAGACATCTCTATTCCATTCCTTCAATTTAGACTTCACGACCTTTAGTTTTTCAGCCAAAATAAAACTTGCAGAACCATTAAAGCTGTCCCCCTCCCACCAAGACTTCAACAGATCCTTAAAATCCTCAACTTTTAGCCACATAATCTCAAATCTAAAGGGGGATGGTCCTCTTCTCAAACCCCCTCCTTCTAATAGAATTGGGAAGTGGTCAGACACTGGTCTCGAGAGGACACATTGCCTTGAACCACTAAAACGACAATCCCACTCCTCATTAACCAAGAAGCGATCTAGCCTTGAGAATGACTGGTTATTCACCCCTCCACTCCAAGTAAAAGGACCTTCAAGCAGAGGCAAGTCCTTTAACTCTAAGTCTTCTATTACTTCTGAGAACCTTCTCATGTCTGAATTCAAACTCCCTTCTCTACTACGCTCTTCAGGACTTAAGATGGCATTAAAATCGCCAGCAACACACTACGGCCCATTCCAAAGGCCTTTTATGGCCCTCAACTCATCCCAGAAACACTCCTTGTCTCTCCTCATGGTCAGACCATAAACCCCTATAAAAGTCCACATGAAACCATCCTCACAATTCTTAAAATGGCAGGAAATTGAGTATTCTCCCTTTTCTAAGTCGATCAATTCCAACACCCTAGTATCCTAGAACACCATTATACGACCAGTCGTGTCCCTTGAATCCACAATTCCCCATTCTAAAAATCTCTCCACTCCCAGACTACGAATAAGATCCATTGACATATCCTGGATTTTGGTTTCCTACAAGCAAACCAAGTCCACCCTATTCTTCTTAATCAAAACTTTGATCACCTTCCTCTTATCACAATTGCTAGCCCCTCTCACATTCCAGGAAAGTAAACGGATCTTCATCTAGACCTGCAAGAACTACCCTCTTCCCCTTCTTCTCCTCCTCCAAGATAATTCACAGTCCATTCCAGCTTTCTCAACTCCCTTTCAAACTTTGAAGATTCTAATTTTCTCTTTTTCCTACCATCCAGCTTCCTCTTCTTCCCCTTCTGAATTTTCCTCTCTTTCATTCTTTTTAGCAAAAACAAAATCTCTCATTTGAAGCCCTCCGTCAGCATTCCAAGGCATTGGCTAAACTTAGCCAAACAACTGGACTGCTAGCACGACTCACCTACTTTGTTCCTCTCCTCCATAACCTATTGAAGAACCCTTTCCGAAGCATCCTCCGTTTCCTCCTCGACAGTCCCATTAGCCAATCCCAACAAACCAGAGACCTCCGTCTCCCTTCCATCCACCAAAATTATCCTTAAGTGGCCCAAATCTGCTCCCCCATCTGATTCTGAGCTACAACCCCTACCGCAACCCCCATTAGTGGCGGCAATCACCCCATCCCGCCCAGAAAGAGTAGAAAAAGAAGAGAAATCTTGCTTCCCAAACGAGAAAAGAGACCGAGGATGAGAAACTGTGTACCTGGAAGCCTCCTCCATCAAAGCTTCGTCAATAAGCTCCTTAATATTTCGTGTCGGTGGAGACGATCCCTGCTGGAAGCCGAAAACCACCCCGTCTGGTCTCCCACAGTCCCCCTCTCGAAATCCCCCACAAGCCCTAGCCCCAAATGAGGCTTCAATAGTGGGTCGCCCCACCACATCTGGGCCTTTAGGCGAATCCGCCGTGGGTCGGCCCACTTCCAAAAATTTTTTTAAAGCGTCGCCGAACAGGCCCTCTTCATTAGGTTTCTTCTCCATATCCGTCTCCAAATCCGGGCCCAAGGATCTATTAACTCGGGCTGTAGGCCCATTATTTGAATCCTTCTCCCAAACAGAAAGTAGTCTGCCTCTGAACGTGCCCACCTCTGTCCCTCTTGCTGACATCAAGTCAAAAAAAGCAGCCTCCATATCTTTTATGCAGCAAGTTTCTCCATTTTCAGATGGCACAGCCACCTTTGCAGATTGCCCAGAGGACTGGACCTGCTCTACCTTACAGTCGGCGCGTGAAACACCCCCTTCATCATTCCTAACCTCCTGCTCCTTTCCCAACCCATTTGTAAACACCGGAATCACTTCGGACACCCTTGGAAGCACCTCCCACCACAACTGAATAGCAAAACAAGAAGAGTCGATTGCCACTTGCAGAGAACTTAGCCATTCTATCCCCTCATATTTCACTAATAATCTAGCCCATTAAAGCTCCTTAAAAGCAGTAGTGTTTTTCATCCACTGCAACAAAGCCCCCACAGCAATCCCCAATCTTTCTAAACACTTCTTGACTCCAAAACACAGCAATCCCCAATCTTTCTAAACACTTCTTGACTCCAAAAGTGCAGCGGTAGTCCCACTACTCTCACCCAAACTTCCTTAATTTGTTCACAACTTTGAGAACATCCCACTTTTGGAGTGTCGATACTCCAAGTGAGCGGAGTTTTTCAGCCAGCAAGGCCTAGCCTCCCAAAATACCATTCCCTTCTGGGAACACTAAGCAATGTTTCTTTGCTTCCGAGTCAACCATAGAACACAATAAAAATCTGTCTGTATCATTTGCTCGACATTCCAATTTAAACTTCCTACCTCCATCGTCCCAACTTTTAACAAATCTTTGAGCAAACTCACCCCTACAACAAGCCTCCACTCCCTCCAACAAACAACACAAACTAGTGCTCCCAAACCTGATCCACGAAGTAAAACCTCTGCTTCTTTCCACAAATCCCCTTTAGTTTCTCCCCAAACACATCCACAGAAATTTCAAAAGACTTGGAGTCCATTGTAAACCAGCAATTGCCTCCTCTTTTACCAGCCATTCATACAATTAACCCCTGAATAAGAAGAGTATTACTCTCTTCAAAGCTCATGAATTTTCTTTATTCATGGCTTAAAAGATCTGAGCTCTAAGGCCAAAATCCAATGTTGTTTCTCTCTTTCAATTTCCTTCTGTTTCTCGACAGCTTTTTATTCATATATTAATCTTAGTAAAAGCTTGAATTGGGGTTTGGCTACCTGGGAAGGGAATTGGATAATCTTTGTTAGATGTCTTCCCGGAGATTGATGCCATATAGATTTGATGGTAGTACTAGTGATCAATATTGTCTCCTACAAACATATTTTATTTTTATTTTTGGCTTTACATCATTTTGTTGACGACACTTTAACTAGTTAGTATGAAAGTTCTGTTGGTAAGGGTAGAAAAAGGGATGATCCTATTTGTGCTTGTTTTGGTTTGTTTGATAAAAGCATAATGGAAGGATTTTTGATGATTTGGAGTTTTTTTTTTTTTTTTTTTATGAGTTTCATCTCAAATCTCCATTTTCTCGATTAAGGGATCCTTTGGTGGTAGGGAATTCGTCTTCTTCAAATTTTGTTGGCAGAACAAACAAGCTGGGGCTAAGGCTTGTTTCGAGAATGTTATCTTTTCGTTCCTCTGTTTATGTTCCTTTGTTTTATTTCTGCAGATTAGGGTGGTGCCCACTTTTCTGCAATAATCTATTACTCTCCCATTAGAAAACATTCTTCCACATTTGCTGGCAAAAAAAAACAAAAAAAATTAATACATCAAAAGATTATTATTATTTTTTATAGACAAAAAAGAGATTGTATTAGAAAAGCCTAGCGAAGGCGAAAAGAGTACATACGAAGTATACAAACAAAGCTCAAGAAGCTAGGCTAAAAGAAAGAAAAACCTTTCTCCTATTAAGACAAAAGCCACTCTATAAAACCAATCAAGGACAAAGAATGATCCTCTAAATACACCCTACCCCAATTCACAAAGTGTACAAAAAAAAAAGTTTTAAAGCTTGGTCGGATCGTTCAGTGTCATTGAACACTCTTTCATTTCTTCCTTCCATAAGGTCCACATTAAACAAAGGGGGCTAACCCTCCAAGCCTTTTCCTTTCTCTCACTCACAAAAGCACCATGCCAAGCTATCAAATTCCTTTTGATTGAGGAATGTAGAACCCACTGCACATCAAAAAGGGAGAAAAGCAAGCTCCATAGCATTGTAGCCTTTTAACAAAAAAGGATCAAGTGGTCACTAGTTTTCTCTTCCAATTTACACAAATAACACCTATTTGGCATATTCCAACCCCTTCTTTTAAGCTGATCAATGGTCAAATTTTTGTTCCAAGACGCTTCCCAAGCAAAAAAGCTAACTCTCATGGGAGCCCAAGATCTCCAAATAATGCTCCAAGGAAAAGGTTCACTAGAGGCATGTGTGAGGGAGTGGTAGAGAGATGTAACAGAAAAGGAGCCATTCTTGCTAATCTTCCACCTCAAAACATTCTCCACATCACTATGCAAAACCAAAGGATGGATTTTTCGGAGCAAGCCCTCCACCTCTTCCATTTCCCAATCGTTAAAGTGTCTTGAAATCAAAGGATTCCAACTTCCCGCCTCTCCTCCCTCCTCCCAAGCATCGCACACCCATTGATCCTTGTTAACCACCAATCTAAATAAGTTAGGGAAAACATCTTTCAAAGCTTGGTCCTCACACCACAAATCCTTCCAAAATTTGACCTTCCTCCCATTCCCTACAATAAGGCGGGATCTGGAGCAAATGTTTTCCCAATTTTTTCTAATGGCTTTCCATACTCCCACACCATAAGCTCCCCTCACTTCTCTCGAACACCAACCTCCATCTTCCACCCCATATTTGTCTATGATGACTTGTTTCCACAAAGAATTCCTCTCTATAGCAAATTTCCGCTCCATTTCCCAAGCAAAACTTTATTTAGGGCCACAAGACTGTGAATACCTAAGCCTCCTTGTCTCATATCAGCACAAACCGCACTCCAATTCACCAAGTGCGGCTTTTTCTCTAAAGCGTCACCGCCCCACAGAAAGTCTCTTTGGATCCTTTCAAGTCTTGCACACACCTTCTGCGGAATGACAAAGAGAGACATTAAGTAAATTGGGAGGCTTGAAAGAGTGTTTTTTTATCAAGGTAAGCCTCTCCCCTTTGGAAAGATATTGTTTCTTCCACAAGGACAATCGCTTTCTGAATCTCTCTTCTACTACGTCTCACACCCTTGATGATTTGAAAGGAGCTTCCTAGGGAAGACCCAAATAAGAAGAAGGGAGTTTCCCAATTCTACACCCCAAAATTGAGGCGATATTCTCCAAAGAATCAACCCTTCCTACAGGGATAGCCTCACTTTTATCCATGTTCACTTTTAACTTGGAAATCGCCTCGAACCATAAGAACACCCAACTCAAGTAACGCAGCTGCACACTATTGGCCTTGCAGAATAAAAGGGTATCGTCAGCAAACAGAAGATGGAGCAGATCCCTTCCTACTCCATTACTATTTCTCATCTTGAACCCCTCAATGTAACCCCCACTTTTGGCTCTGAAGAGCAGCTGTCTGAGAATTTCCATGACTAATAAGAAGAGATAAGGGGATAACGGATCATTATCTAATCTAGTCAGTGTTGTTTTCCTTTTTCACCTAGGAAATGTTTTTGGCTTGAATCACGGATCATCCTGCACAGTTGATGAAGCATATATATTGAAATATCTCTAATTTGCTTTAGTCTACAGTCCATATTCCTCATTTAATTACCTGACATGGAAACACTTAAATGGAAAGGCTACATTTGAGTTGGCTCAGAATTCCTTTTGCTGCTGTTCTTCCCAAAGTTGTGCTTTTCATTTGGAAACTTGAATAAGGAATGAATTGGACAAAGCAATAGAAAGTTTATAAGTGTGAAAAACTATTTTGATTTGAGAATAACCACACTCTAAAAGGATTGTATAAACAGCTTACCATCAGATGGACATAAGCTCTGGACAGTTTCATGTATGCCATATTTTTATGGGATATCTGACATACAAAATATTTTGATAAATCTGAATGTAAGTGGCCCATGGACAATTCTACAAATTCAGTGTATATGTCTTCATGTAGTCGTGAATTCAATCTGAAAAAGTGCAACTACACATGTATCTCTGGTTTTGTTAAATTGTGTTTTACCTGAATTGTATTTATTGTTTAGCTGATATCCTATCCTTTGGCAGGCCTGTCTCCCAGCAGTTTATGTCATGTGTGAAAAATAGTTTGGTAGATTTTTAATGCAGGCGAATTACTTGATCTCTCAGGCTAAATTGACTTAATCATAAATTATGATTATGAAATTGGATGGAAGAAAAAATGCTAGTTGTTTGATATCATTATTCAGTTTTAATGTCACCCAAATTAGGATTAGCCAAATTTTAGTTTCTGATTTTATGTGCTTCAAGGTACAGGAATGATCTCATTGGGATTTTTGATATCTTCTACCAGACTGGATGTTTAAGTTTTTCATTGTTCAAACGTCAATCCCACACAACTGAATTTGGCCCCTTTATCTAAACCAACCTTTTAAGGCTGCATATAAACCTGTGTGATATCTTATTCCAAGTTAAGTGTAGCTGTGTATGATGACGACTGCAATTAAAGATGAGTTCTTGGTGATTTCTTTCGGTTGGTGCAGGAATGGGGTGACCCTCGGAAGGAGGAGTTTTACTTCTACATGAAGTCATATTCCCCTGTGGATAATGTAAGCAGCAATTAACTCAATAATTTCTTCATATTGTTGACCAGTATCCTACAAATCAATGACCTACAGGAGCTAAAATTTGGCATGAATCAAACATAGCTACAAGAAAAGTGATATAAGTCTAGAACTACCCCAATCTGTTGCTAGAGCCTTTAGCTGCGTTTTGGGGTACTTTCACTGATGGTATATGAGAATTGACTAATGTAGTTTATTCACAAATCTGTTGTCCTTATCATCTGACCTTTAATCTTCCTTTACACAGATCAAGGCACAGAATTATCCAAACATTCTTGTTACAGCTGGTTTGAATGGTAAGTACAAAAGTTTCTCACTTTTGAGTTGGTGATTCCAGTTTCTACCTTATCAGCATAGGTGGTTCTTAGTATAGGAAAGGTCCATAAAATGTTGTTGACATTATTGTTATTGGTGAATACATAGCCTCCTAAGTTGTGTAGTATGATATTTCTGAAGGAGAATTGTGTTTGTGTATGAACGTAATTTAAGAGAAGAATGAAAAATTCTTATTATTTTCATTAAGAAAAATAGGAATATAGATGCCTATTTATATACAACTATGTGTTGAATTCTAGCTACAAAATAGGAACTAACAAAATCTAGAACTAACTTTCTATAAACTAGGACCAAACTTTTTAAAATACAAATAAATAAAACTGAACTATTGTAACTATTTTGTACTAAAGCAGAATAAAACTAATTCATTAACTTCTGAAATCTTCAATACTCCCCCTCAAGCTAGTTCAAGATATTTATTATTTCCAACTTGTTTACCTATCAAAAAAAAAAAAAAAAACTATTATTTCCAACTTGTTAATTAAGCAATTAAGCATCCCTTTATGAAGTCTCTTGGTTAGAACATCTGCTAACTGTTCTTCAGTAGGTACATAAGGCATGCAAATCAGTCTGGCTTCCAGCTTCTCCTTGATGAAGTGATGGTCCAATTCAACATGGTTAGTTCTATCATGTTGAACTAGATTATGAGCAATGTTAATGGTTGTGTTGTTATCACAATAGAGCTTCATTGGCTTCCTACTAGGAATTCTTAGGTCTTCAAACAGTTTCTTCAACCAAAGAAGTTCAAAAATACCATGAGTAGCTGCTCTCCATTCAGCTTCAACACTGCTTCTTGCAACAACAGGCTTCTTCTTGCTCCTCTAAGTCACTAGGTTTCCTCCTACTAAAGAATAATAACCTGAATTAGATCTCCTATCTGTTATGCTCCCAGCCCAATCAGCATTGTCGTAGGCTTCAATCTAAAGGCTATTGTTGCTTCTAAACATTAAGCCTTTTCTTGGACTCCCTTTTAGGTACTTAAGAACTCGATAGACTGCCTTAAGGTGTTCTTCATTTGGAGAGTGCATGAGTTGGCTCACAACAGTCATTAAATAAGCTATATCTGGTTAAGTATGAAAGAGATATATCAATTTCCCACAAGCTTCTGATGGTGGTCTTTGTCAACACACCTACTCTCTTTTAGTAACCCTAATTTGTAAGTAAGATCAATTAGAGTCTCGGTTGGTTGACACCCTAGCAATCCAATTTCTTTGAGCAAATCTAGTGTATACTTCCTTTATGGCATAAAATACCTTCCTTTGATCTACCAAACTCCATTCCTAAGTACTTTAAGGTTCCCAGATCCTTGATCTCAAACTCTTTAGCCAAAAATTTCTTCAATCTCTCCAATTTAGCTAGATTATCTCTAGTAAAGATGATATCATCCACGTACACTATTAGTATAGCAAGCTTGTCATTGCTAGAATGATTGTAGAAAAGAGTATGATCTGCTTGGTTTTGTGAGTTCCTATGGCTTCTGACTTAGAAAACCTGTCAAACCAAGCTCTTGGTGACTGCTTCAATCCATAGAGTGATTTTTTTAGCCTACACAACTTTTCACTTCCAAATCTTCTTTCAAAACTTGGAGGCAAGGCCATATAAACTTTTTCCTCTAATTCACCGTTTAGAAAAACATTATTGAGATCTAACTACTATAAAGACCAGTTCAAGTTGGTTATAAGGGACAAGAGAACTCTTTTTCTATTCGGTTTTGCAAATGGTGCAAATGTCTCTTAGTAGTCAATTCCATAAGTTTGTGTGAAGCCTTTCGCAGCCAGCCTTGCTTTGTACCTTTCAATGGATCTATCTGCATTGTATTTCATAGTAAATACCCATTTACCTTCTTTTTTTATAAATAAATTTTTTGTCCCTACTAGGACTTGAACCTAGAACCTCCCACAAAGCCTCTCCAACCTTTTACCACTTGAGCCAGGCCTCAAGGGCATGGAGTATGGGACGAGAAAAGTTGTAATTCACTAGTCATACGATCTGAATCACCCAAATCGATAATCCAAGGTGTATAAAAAAAACAAAACTTAGAGGTCTAAGAACAATACCTTTATAGGCTAAAGTACATGAGGGATTTTGAGAGGATTGATTCATCAACTTGTACAAGTGTTCAAGTTTCTCTTTGTTAAAGAGTGATGATTCAATAGTATTTGAGTTTCTATCAGTGCTTGCATTCCTCATGTTCTTTCTGCAGGTTTTTTCACTTTCTAATTTGATGCTTTACCATGCAGCTTCCAACAGTTTTCCTTAGTATGCCTCAGTTTGTTCCATAAATCACACTATCATTCTTTTTCATCAAACTTCTTCCTTTGGCCAATAATTGCTATTCCTACTTTAGTTGACAGACCTTCCATAGTAGAAACACTAAGAGCAAAATTTTTAGAAACCATAATAGGTTTAGTTATCTTGGCCATCATCATAGTTCTTTTACTTTCTTCCTTTGAGCATCTGGGAAAACTTCTCTTATAGAAGGAAGAGGTTTTTTACCAAGTACACGCCCATATACCTCATCCAATTCCTTATTCAAACCTGCAAGAAATTTAAATATTCTTTTCTTTCTTGAGCATCTTCTTAAACCGAGCGCTATCAACAGAAAAACTCCATTTAAGATCATAAAACATTGTAGTTCATGCCATACACTTTTTATGATGCTATAATACCTGGTTACACTTTGATCTCTTTGCTTGGTCCCTCGAATCTGTCTTAATTTCATGTACTTGTGGTGAGTTGCCTAAGTCCGAGTAGGTTTCATTTACTGCATCCCACAATTCTTTCGCAGTTAACAAAAAGAGAAAGGGTTGTCCAAACTCAAATTCCATAGAATTCACCAGCCATGTCATAATCATGGAGTTTTCTTAATCCCACAACAGAAAACCCAGATCATCTTCTGATGGAGTTGTATAAGAGCCTATCATATAACCTATCTTCCCTTTTCCTCTAAAGAGGTTCATGGATTGAGACCACTGTAGGAAATTTTGTCCATTCAGCCAATATTAGGTGATCTGTAGGGAATGATTGTCTCTAGAACTTCATGCTGGAACTCGTTTATCAGACTTCATGTTGTCTTCAAAAACTTTATCTTTGCCTATGCCCGACATCTCCTCCTAACAACTAAATCGAACCAAATAAACAAAATAAATGGAGGAACAATCTTCTATAATCTAGTGAAGAAACCAGATTACAAACAAGTCACTGGTCCTAGGAAAGTACCAACTCTGACACCATGAACACGGTTTAAGAGAAGAATGAAAAATTATTATTATTTTTATTGAGAAAAGTAGGAATACAGATATTTATATACAACTATATGCTGAATTTTAGCTACAAAATAGGAACTAACAAACTCTACGATTAACTTTCTACGAACAAGGAACAAACTTTAAAAATCAAATAACGAAAACTGAATTATTCTAACCATTTCCACACTAAAGTAGAATAAAACCAATTCCTAAACTGCTGAAATCTTCTAACAGTGTACAACACAGTGTTGGGCACTACCCATTTGTGTTCAAAATTTTAAGATAATTTTTTTTTTTCAAACACACAACACTTAGTTCATGACATGGCCATCTAGCTTTAGTACAGAAAGAGTCTAGTTTTAAAGAAAAACTACAGTAAGAGAGTAGTAACACTAGCAGTTTGTATGATGTAATTAAAGGTACTTCTTGCATGTTAGGCAAGTAAAGGATTGAAAAAGATGTACTCCAATTTGCTAGTATAAGGGAAATGAAAAGCAGATTTAAATTGAAGGTGTTCAAATGAAAGGAAGACCAAAATAACTTAGTGGAGTTATATATATATATATATATGTCAACTTCAGAAGTTATACTGTTCTATGGCCCCATTGATATTTCTACCCTTTTCTTCCATTGTAGATTGTGTAATTTCTAAAGAGACTACTAAAGACTGGCTTTGCCTTGGGGTTTTGATACTATCTAGTGTAACCAAATATCCTTTAAGGACTTTATAAATGAACAGTGTATGTGATGAGGAATTTTTGATCTTTTATCCAAGGGAAACCAATATGGGGTTAAATCACTAACTGGAAGAGCATAGGACTTGACAACCATGAATTATGTAATTTCTTTTCCCCGTGGTTACAAATGAATGAAACCTTGTACTCTTTCTCCCTCTATCTTGCAAAGATGAACCATTTTTCTTCTTGTCCTATGTGTTTCATTGCCCTCCATTCTAGTTATGATGTCTGTCTTTTACACTTCCACACACATTTTTATTTCATTATATCAAGTAGCTATTTGTCTAATGAATACAACTATAACATAATTCTGATAGGAAAAAATAATAATACAACAATTCTGATTAAAAAAAAAATACAATTATAAAATAATCTATATGCTAGTGTTTGATACACGTTCCACAATTTATGTATTATGCTGTGATCAAACAATGGTGTACAACTAAATATTGAAATTCATAAAAAAAAATCGGATATTCAAAATGATGGGTCACCTATGCCAATTGACAAAAGCCAAGGCATCTTTGCTCGCTGAAGCATTTTGAAGCACCGCCTGATGTAACTCACTAGTTGCTGATCTCATCAATGGGCTTGCTTACATAATAGGCAAGGAGGATAGCATGTTATGTTCTCAGATCTGGTTACTCTTAGTTTTTAAACTGTACACTGGTATATTGTGGCAGATCCACGTGTTTTGTACTCAGAACCTGCTAAGTTGGTGGCAAAGCTGAGGGATACAAAAACAGATGATAATATACTTCTATTTAAATGTGAAATGGCTGCTGGGCATTCCTCAAAGTCAGGGAGGTAAGTTCATTTTCCTTTTGGTTATACTTCAATCTAAAGCTATTAACTTTTGGTTTTGTAGAAGTTGATTTCTGAAGGCAGGTTTGGAGTGTTTAATAAGAGTGTGTTAATAGAGTAGAAGGAAACATCTCACAAGGCTTCAAAATTCTGGTCATCTAGGCAGGACTAACATGATGGCTTTTACAATAAAAGGATGGAGTTGTATGAAGAGGACAAAAATATTCTCTAAGAGGATTAACTAGCAACTACTATTATTTTTATGAGAGATGACAATGATACTATTATAAGTAAAAAAGAAGTAAGCATGATGAATGATTTTTCCCCCTTTTTACTTTTCATTAACATATACACTTGTTATGGTGGTGGAATGGTATTCCCTAATTCCTGGTATATGATATCCTCATTTGGACCATGTTCTCCTGGTTTCAAATCTTAAACATATAAAATAGTTAAAGAAACAAGTGGATAAACAAAACGTCTATGATTTTGTCATGATTCTGTCTCATACAACCCAGTTTAAGCTAGCCAGTTCTTGACCGATTACTGTAGGGAAATTCTTCAAGTTATGATTTCAAATATCAGGTCGTTTTTTTAAGATGCTGATTAGTAATGGAATAATGGATCCCTTTACAAGCCTGCAGCAGGTCAGTGCAGTCCGCTTAATTATTCCTTGGTGGAGAAAAATAATGTGCGCTATACTCTTTATTGTCTGGATGAGCCAAAACTTAGACTAGTCATTGTTATCAAATCCATGTAATTTTTTGCCAAGGATCGATAAGTTTGGCTCAATGGTTTGATGGTCTGGATTGGCTGCAAGCCTGCAAGACTACCAATTACACATCTAATACATGGTCCTTGGATCTGCATATTGTAATAAGCTTATCTAATCTCTTACATTTTTTTTTGTTTTCTGTTTCCTGCCTGATGGGTATGAATTCAAGTGGGCTATTCTCCATTATTTCAGGCAACTGTATGTTCTCTTTCACTATGTTGACCCGTTGACCCTTGTGACTACCTAATTCTCTTTGAAGCTCTTGATTTCATTTGTTGTGCCCTCATTGACACTGTTAATGTTCTTTATCGTAAATTAGTATACTTAAATGACATGCTTAGTTTCTTCTGTTGGAGTTGCATTTAGATTAGAATGAACCTTTTTTAAACAATATCCACCTCAACATGCTCTCTGCCAGTCACATTTTCCCTTGCAATTCTGCTGGATGAGGCAAAATTTGTCCTAATTAAGTTTTAACAAAGTTTCTGAAGATTGAATTTTGGCTACTCCTTGGTGACCAATGGGATTTGAATCATGTTTCCGATTCCTGGAGACTTTTATTAGTGGAAGAGAGTTCTTTTTCTTTCTCATATACTTGATTTCTGTTCGCTTCTCCCAAACATGAGAAGAGGAAAATAATTAAAAAGGATAGAGAGGGCTCGTAGCCTTAATGCAATCTTTTTAGTTCTCATCCCTAAGAAAGGAGGGGCAGGTGACGTGAAGGACTTTAGATCAATCAGCCTGTTGGGAAGTCTCTATAAACTTTTATTCTTATATTATGATAATGATGAAAGATATTAAAGACAACAACAATTATTGTATATTCTATTTAACTGGTAGTTGAGGGCATTGAGATTTAAGAACTGATGGATATTAAAGGTTGCCAATGGTTTAAATATATTACAGATAGGCATAGAATGATTTTCTTTTAAGGTCAGAACTACAATTATTTCTTGCATATTTTCCTTTTCAAATTAACTAATATACATCTGTTTTTGTCGGATGCAGATTTGAGAAGCTCCAAGAATATGCCTTCACTTATACTTTTATCATCAAGTCTTTAGACATGGTCCCTCCCCTTGGGTCCGAGCAAAACTGATTCAGTCTTTAGACATGTCTTGATACGTGTTTATTTGTTCAGGAAATTGTAAGATGGAAATAAATTGTGACAGAGAGATGGACAAAGAACAGCTCATGCCCGGTTTTCATCACTGGATACCGTAGTTTGTTGAAGTTGAAACCAGTGGCAGGAGTCCTTATCACTTTGGAAGATTTACCGATTTGCCTTTTGAATCCTGCCTTGTATGTTAGGATTTGGCTAGTCTTATAAAAGTCAAATATAAAAAAAAATAAAAACTAAATTTAAAATAAATAAATTATTTTTGTAACATGTTTCAAACTTTTTTTTTTTTAACAAAGAAATGACTCATAATCAATTATAATATTTCACATAGGGTAGTCTTGTACATCTTTGTACACTTAGTACATTTTCCTTGTGCAGTTAGTGTAATACAATTTTATAGTGACACAATAAATGAATAAATAAAATTTATTATTTTTTATTTTCATATAAAAAAAATAGTAATAAACAAGGTTTTCAATTTTCATTTTAAAAAATAGTTTTCATTTTTTAATAAAAAGTATTTTAAAAAAAGAGACAATATAGAAAATAAAAATTATTTTTAAAAATAAAAAATAAAAAATAGAAAAATATTTTAAAACCAAACTCAAATATAATTTATATAATTTTTAACTACGTTTTTATCTAAAATAAATAAATATAACTTTCAACCTTTTTATATAAGAAAAATTCAATCTATACTATATATTGATATAATCCACTTCTAAAGTTAGGTCATATAAAAGCATTTTAATTGAGTACTTAAAATAAAAACTTTTCATTCATCCTCTTTCTTTCTTTTTTCTTTTCTTATTTTAATAAATTTTTAATTAAGTCAAATCATTAAAAAAAAACATTAATAAATAAATTTGTAATATTTCATATATCTTATTACTAAAAGTCATGTACAAAAAGTGATTAAAATAAGGAAGAAAGAAAATTAGAAAAAATTAAACTTTTTATTTTATAATAGTAAAAAAAACTTTAAAACACTTTTTAATATTAAAAAAATTAAATTAATGAATATATTTATTTTAAATAGTATTTTAATCATTCAATTATTTACTTCTAAAATGTAAAAAATAAAAATAAATATAAAATATAATTTTTATTTATTTAAATTAATATTTTTTTAGAAAGTGTTTTTTAAAATAGTCTTTAAATTATTAATATAATTTTTGTTTATTTATAATTTAAAAATAAAAAATAATATTGATTTTTTAATTATTTATAAAAGAGTTTAAAAAAATAATAAAAAATCTTAAAATAATTAAATAAAAATAATAATAAAATATGAGAGGTAATAAAATAAAGATAAAAATAAGTGAAATGGATATTTTTATCTCGAATCCTTGTAAATATTCGAGAGGAGTATTTATTAATTATCAAAGTCAAATGGTGTAAAGCCCTGTTCTCCCGAAAATAAGCTCAATTTAATAGCTGGTGTAAAGCCTTGACGTGGTAGCAGTAGCACATGCTCTGTAAGTAAAAAGTACAGACAAGGACCGACCTCCTTCCCAACAACAGACAAATTGGGACTAGTTGCGTCTCTCCTATAACGACCATCACCTTCTGCTCTTCTCTTTTTCTTTCTTTCTCTCTTCTCCTTCTCCTCCATCGTTCCCTTCTCTCCCTCACTCCCAAACGGACACTATGCCTTCCTCTCTATCTTCATCTCCCTCTCCGGACCTTCATCTCCAAACCCTCTTGGCCTCCGCTCGTCCCTTCCTTCGGGGCGAGCTTGAAGCCGTCCACCCAAAGCTGCCTTCTATCATCTCTGTTCTCCGATCAGTGGGAGCAGGCGAGTGCTGGCACAAGCATGGAAGTTTCCTTGAACATCTAGTCGACATGTACAAGATTCTCAAGCTCTGGAAGGCCCAAGAATCGGTATGTCTCTGCGGCCTCTTCCACTCTGCATACTCCAATTCCTATGTCAACCTCGCCATCTTCGACCCCTCCACTGGCCGCGACACCGTCCGGGCCCACGTGGGCGATGCGGCCGAGAAGCTCATACATTTGTTTTGTGTCGTCCCGCGGCAGCCCCTCATCCACGATGATCTCATCTTCCGGTGCAGTGACGATGAGCTGGTGGAGCACCTCAAGGCTTCGGAGGTTTCGGTGAGGAATGCCAAGGAGGGCGGTGTGTTTAATGGAGATGAGGCTTGGAGGAAGAAGGTGAATTCCCTTGTTCCTCCTGGTGGGGTTACGGTGAAGCACATCAAGACTGGTGAAGATGTGTTGGTGTCGAGAAGGGTTGTGGCCATTTTCGTGATGATGACAATGGCTGATTCCAGTGACAAGCATTACGGGTTTCAGGACGCCTTGTTTGACAATTCTAACGGCCGCCTTGAGTTTTCTGGCAACAACTATGGAGCTTTGTGGCCTGGGGATGGCAAGCCTGGGCTGTGGTTGAATTCAATATCAAGAATGGGTGCGGTTTACTCATTGCTAGTGAGGGAGGAGGAGATTTTCATCGAAGAAAGGAAAAGAGTTGGTGGGGATCAAGTGGTGGAAGGCCGAGATGAGGAGTTAGAGCTTGTGATACCACCGGTTTTGGAGAACTGCACGAGGGTTTTGGGCGCAGAGGAGCAAATAGAAGCAAGAGATCTGTATTGGGAAGCTGTTTGTGAAGGGTCAAAGAGAGGGTTGGATTGGGCTGAGGAGTTGTTGGGGAGGTGTGTCGAGAAGAACCCATTTGTGGGGGAGCCACATGTGGTGTTGGCTCAGATTTACTTGACAAATGGGAGGTTTGAGGAGGCCGAGGGAGAGGCTGAGAAGGGGCTGAAGCTCATGCTGGAGTGGGGGAGTCCATGGGACAAGAGGATGACTTGGGAAGGATGGATTGCTTGGAACAGGGTTTTGCTGATGAAGGCTAAGGAGAGGTCATGGCCAAACACTTCTTGGGCATCATCAACTTAGGGCTTGTCAAGTAAATCATTGATGCATACAACACATTTAGAAGACCATCTTCCTCTTCTATCTGATTTATGAATCTACCGGGAATAAATGCTTTTAATTTTATTAAACTATGAATTGTATGGTTGTGTTTGAGTGCAGATCATTTTCTATGAATAAATTAATGGTTGTGTCAAGAATTAGGCATGTCTTCTACTAAATTATTGGAAGTGATGCACTATTTGCCCTTTTTCTAGTTTGCTTGCTTTGTGAATGGTGGGTGGGGTATCATACTAATAGATATAATTATTACACAAATGCAATAGAAAAAACTAAATGTTAAACTGATGCAATAATCAAATATAAAAAATCGAAACATCGAACTCACATAATTAAATATTGAAAACTCACCTCAAGTAATCAAAATCAAAATCAAAATCAAGCCATATACTCATTCAAACCCGAAAAGCAAGCAATCAAAACAAGAAATTAAACCTAAGTGAATTGAGCCTAGTGAAGTGTCTAAGTGATCTCATTCTAGAAAATGTAACCAAGTGCCCTAAATGGAAAGTGTATAGCTAAGTGACCTAAGTGAAAAATGTTTGAGTAAACTAAGCCTGAAATCTAAGCTAAGTACACCTAAGTGAGTTAAGTGGAAACACAACTAAGTGAAACTTAATGTAAGCGAAAAATGTCTGAAAACTAAGCCTAAAATTTAACCTAAGGTGCACCTAAGTGAGTTGAGTGGAAACACAACTAAGTGAAACTTAATGTAAGCTAGAAAAAATAGGTCACAATGAGGGTCCAAATGAACCCCTGAGGTTTATGGTACATTAAATAGAAGGGTATGCCCCAGTCATTTCCTCCAATGCCTTGGAATATGATTGGGTTGAAGTTTTGCCTTTCTGGTCTTCCTCCATAAGTTCCACCACATTTTACTATTTTAGACACTATCATTGCTTAATCTTTTTGGTTTTTGAAAGAGACCAACAGCTCAATACAGCTGTTGCAGCAGTCAACTTCACTCTTCAAACCAAATACATTTTCCCTGAATCGAATCCCCCACCAAAAAAAAAAATTATTATTTTATTTCTCTTAATCGGCAAATTATGCATTATGAAAATGATACAGTATTACCCAAGTAGCATTATTCATAGCAGACATCCTAATAACCTTTTTCATATCATTCCTAATTGGATATCTTTCTAGTACCCGAATTATTTTTGTATGGTTGACCATATTTTTCATATTGGACATATGTTATGCTTTCGATCAAATTTGTCAATTCATGCATGCTCTAAAGTTTTAATGGTATTTGGAAATCAATTTGGTATATAATATTTGATGTTTGAAAGAGTTTTTGAAAAATATACATAAAACAAAAAAAAATAAAGAAAAGGGTACATTAAAACATGTTTGGAATTAAAAAATAGAAGGAAATTTATTTCAATTTCAATACATTATCATGTTTTCTTATCAAAATCAAAATCCACGTACCAAACCTACCCTACCTTACCTGATTTCACTTTCCCTTTAATTATGTACCTTGCTTGAAGCTTTTATAAAACTAATTTATTAGCCTCTTTTTGTGACAACTCTATGAAACTAATTTATTCAATGGACCATCTCACCATCTCTACTATTTTAGGCACAAATGTTGAAATTATCACAATTAATAAATAAATGAGTTATAATTTTTATAATATTGATAGGGTAATATAATATTCTTATTCTTAAGAATTAAAAATATCATTTATACCACCAATTCATCAACCTTTTTATTGAAATTATTATAATAATAATTTTTTAAAATAAGAGTGCATTTAATAATATTTTTATTCAAAGTGTTTTCAGTAAAAGCATTTTCTCTAAAAGTGTTTTTAGGATAATCATCTCTATGATGTTTCTTCAAAAAAACATTACATGTGATTTTTCAGATTTTTAAAAGTATTTTCTAAATTTTTTTTTAGGTTAAAAACGTTTCTTTAGGTAGTTGACAAATTTTAGAAAACACTTCTAAAAATATGAAACCACCACTTATAATTTTGAAAAATCATTTATAATTATGGACCCCGTATTTTGCTCGATACGTTCCCACTCGATGGCGAAAACTTGCTTTTTTTAATTTGTTTGGTGAAAATTTGATTTTTAGAAAAAGACTTGGAGTCGCCACTTATTTTTGTCTTATTTTTAAAGGGAAAAAAATAAGAAAGAAAAACCCTAAATATGACTCCTGAAAAAAAAAAAACGGATCTATGAAAAACTAAGTCTGGGTCCGAGGGTTAAGTTACTCATTGGGAAGGTACGGTGGTGAACCATAACACCCCTCTAAGCCCGTATACGTACAACATCTACTAAACGAATTGAGGATTAATTAATTATGGATACCAAGAAAAATAACCAATATACAAGTCATGGTAAAAATTAATATGCACAAAAACAATGATGAAATCTAATTACAAAAATACACAAAATAAATAATAAAAGAATTATGAAAAATGATTGATTGAATTAAATAAATAAAAGATTTAAAAAAAAAAGTTTTAAAGAAATTTCAAAGGATTTTATTAAAAACGATTTTGAATTAATGATTTCCATTTATTTACTTATAAAAAAAATCAATTTATTTTTTAAATTTCAGTTATATTCAATTTTCAAAAAGGTTATTTACACTTATTATATCAAAAGAATTTATTACAAAATTTCAATTTGGGCACAAAAATTATTTTTACTTGCTTTTACTAGAAAATAATGAATTTTTATAATTTTATTTACAAAAGTATTTAGATTCATTTTCATTTAAAAGAGTGATTTTTATAAATTATTTAAAATGACATAACTTTATTTACAAAAGAAATTTTAATTAAAAAGAAAAACAAAGATTTAAATTCTCTATTTCTGAAAAACACTTTTAATCTCATTTTAATTAAGGAAAAAGAATTCATTTGAAAAAAAATATTTTTAGATAATTTATTAAAAATTAATTTTTGGGACAACTTTATATACAAAACAATTTTTGGACAATTTTTGTTAATAAAGAAATTTTTGGACACTGTTATTAAAAACAATTTTTCGAATTCTATTAAAAGCAATTCTTTTGGATTTTTCTAAATGTATTTTTCTGAATTTTTATAAATGATAAAAAAAATTTCTTTTATTAAAAATAATATTTTAAAATTATCGTTTTATCAAAATACATTTACTGAATTCTTCCTCTCATTTAAACAAAATTTCTAATTTGTTCGATGTTCAATTCTGTACACACTCAATAAATATATACAAACGAATATTTACAAGAACTAATAAAAATAAAACCAAATAAAAGTGAGAAATAAAACATATACCCAAATAAACTTACAACAAGTTCCACGCATCATTAATTCGTACTCAGCCAACAAGATTGCAAAATGGGTTCATGCAAAAACAAAAATGACAAATATAAATATCTAAAAATGTATAAAATTCACAATGGATATTCAAACCCAAATTCAAACTTTAAATTAGCCCAATAAATTTCACCAATAAAAATGAGCCCAAATTACTATAGGTCTTAACCCAGAACATCTAAATTAATAACCAAAAATACAAACACAATCAACCAAACCTAAAATTGGATAAAAATTAAACAATTCAAATTGGCCAAGTCCATATCAAATATTCAAATAATCCAACAAATCTTACCCACATTATGGACCCCAAAATTCACATTAGTTAACGAGCTCACATAAAAAAAATACATGGTCAAGAGAAATAATATTTCAAGCTCAATCCAATAAGCTCAAACAAATAACAACTTAACAATAGACCCAAGTATAAATAAATAATATGCAATTGATATAATCCAAATATCCCCAAATTAATCACCCAATACAATATACCCACAAACCCAAATTAACAAATTTCAAATTAATTCACTAACAATAAATTAAATCAAATTACGTATTAATCTACCAACAACAAATTAACTCCAATTTCACATTAATTTATCAATAACAAATTAACATAAATTACATGTTAATTAATAAAACTCAAATATAAAGTCCACAAATAAACATAAATATACAATTCCAATTTCAATAACAATTATTATTAAAATCAAATAAAGAAATAATAATAATAATAATAATAACAATCGACGGTCCCAAAAATGGATGGAAGGGGATGGGATCCTCGACTGCCGAAAATGATGCCAACGGCGGCAACTTGCCGACGACGACTAACCTACCATGGATATGGACACTACAACAAAGTACATGATCATGGATGAAATGTTTTGTCTCCAACAATATGCCTTTTGTAGCCAAAAGGCTTTCCTAACGAAAAGTTTTGTCTCGTTCATTGTCTCGATATTTGTGTCACCCTATGTTTTTGGAGACGAATAATTAACGTTTGTTACGAAAACATATTTATGACAAAACAAAATTTTGTGGCCGACACTATTTGGAAACGAGTTTTTTTTGTGGCCTAAGATAAAATGTTTCGTTTGGAATTAGATTTTCAAATATCGAGTAAACTATTTGGTAACAAAATATTTCATTTGGCAACAAAATTTTTTTGTCACTACATGTTACTTTGTACATTAGGAGTTGTAAAGTGTAAATTTGTAAATAATTTTTATTATATTTAATTTTTTATTTTTTATGATAAATCTAACAAGAGAATTTTGATTTGTTTTTGCTTCCAAATTTGGATTATTAAATATTTCAAAACCAATATCAACTATTAAAATTCAGCATAAAAAAAATAAAATGATTTTGAATATTTTATGATATAGAAAATGAAGTATGGAAAAAGACAAAGCTTAACTTTTTAATATTTGAGAGTTTTGGCTGCCACGCACTTTAAGTGAGAGTGGGGATGGTGAGAAGAGACAGCTTTATGTTGACTGAGATAATTGTAAAGAGCCAGCTCACCAACCCCTAAAAAGCAAATCAGGACCGTTGAGAAATTGACCAATCATAATCCAAGCCCTTTAAAAGGTGGACCCACAGTACTTTGACCCCCATTGCTTAACGGTGAAATTTGGATACGTGATTAGACTATCTAACTTGTTATTAAGCAGTCATTATCACTTTAACAAAATTGAAAAATTCTTACTCTCATAATCCATTCACTTCACCCACCAACAATATAATCTAACTTGTAAAGTGCTGATCGTTTCCGCAATTTTTGATTCCATATATATATTCGCGTAATCTACTTAATCAAGTGTTTACTTGGTATTTCTTAGGAATAGTTCATTTGAGACAAATTTGTTTGTTTAAATCTTTAGGTAGAAGCTAAAAGTATAATCTCAAAAGGGTAAAATTGGTATTTGCTTTCTATTTTACTAGTCCTAATTTTATCGATTTTATGTTATTGTGATATTGTTTTTATATGTAATTGGGAATTGTCACTGAATTCTAAAGCTATTTGAAATCGATAAACTTATAATTAACATTTTTTTTAGGTAGTCATATATCATGAGAAAAAGTTTTATGATAGAACTAGATCGAAGAAGAGAGCGATATGGAACAAATAGCAAATGATATATTTTCGTCAAACTTATAAGGCAAAAAAAGAAATCCACATTATTAATTGAGATAATGAAGTTGCAAACAAAAGGAGAAAAGATCATACAAAATGTGGGAGAATAAGAAAGTTGGTTTCAAAGAAGATTAGTTGAATGAGATTATTGAAGTTACATCAAACATAAATATGTCAATCAAGGGTTTCCATCGTGCCAAGACCAATATATATATATATATGTAACAAAAAGAAAGAAGAATGTCTGATTATAGAACATTTTAAAAAAAAAATTCATAAATAATTTTTTACAACCGTTTTTTAAAATAGTTCTCTAATATTTTATATATAAAAATCTATTTAGACCAAAATCCGCATTCTTCGATATATCAAAGGCACACTAGGCCAAGGTGTGTTGTACGAGAATGGAGGTCATACCCAGGTTGTGGTTACACAGATGCAGATTGGGCTAGCTCACCTAAAGATAGACGTTCCACTTCCGAGTATTGTGTTTTTATTGGAGGTAACCTAATATCATGGAAGAGTAAGAAACAAGATGTAATGGCCAGATCTAGTGCTGAAGCCAAATATCAAGTTATGACTTTGGCAACATGTGAACTCATATGGCTGAAATATCTTCTTTGGGAGTTGAAATTTGAAAAGAATGAACAGATGAAGCTCATCTGTGACAACCAAACCGCTTTGCATATTGCATCCAATCCAGTCTTCCATGAAATGACCAAACACATTGAAGTTGACTGTCACTTCATTAGAGAGAAGATCGCATCAGGATATGTGACGACTAGTTTTGTCAATTCAAATAATCAACTAACAGATATTTTTATTAAATCTCTCAAAAGTCTTAGAATTAAATACATTTGTAACAAGCTTGGTGCATATAACATATATGCTCCAACTTGAGGGGGAGTGTTAAATAGTGTACAGTTATTTTAGTTATTTACTTTTTCTTTTCTTTCCTTATTATAGTGTGGGTCCCACTAACATGTATATATATATATATATATATATATATATACCCAAGTCCAATGTGTATTATTAACAGTTTTTTAATAACAAAAATTAGGGATTCTCCCTTTTCACAGTACCAACTCTGACACCATTAACACAGTTTAAGAGAAGAATGAAAAATTATTTTTATTTTTATTGAGAAAAGTAGGAATACAGATACTTATTTATACTCAACTATATGCTGAATTTTAGCTACAAAATAGGAACTAACAAACTCCACGATTAACTTTCTATAAACAAGGAACAAACTATAAAAATTAAATAACAAAAACTGAATTATTCTAACTATTTTCACACTAAAGTAGAATAAAACCAATTCCAAAACTTCTGAAATCTTCTAACAGTGTACAACACAGTGTTGGGCACTACCCATTTGTCTTCAAAATTTTAAGATAATTTTTTTTTTCAAACACACAACACTTGGTTCATGACATGGCCATCTAGCTTTAGTACAGAAAGAGTAGTTTTAAAGAAAAACTACAGTAAGAGAGTACGTAGTAACACTAGCAGTTTGTAAGATGTAATTAAAGGTACTTCTTGCATGTTGGGCAAGTAAAGGATTGAAAAAGATGTACTCCAATTTGCTAGCATAAGGGAATGAAAAGCAGATTTAAATTGAAGGTGTTCAAATGAAAGGAAGACCAAAATAACTTAGTGGAGTTTTATATATATATATATGTCAACTTCAGAAGTTATACTGTTCTATGGCCCCATTGATATTTCTACCCTTTTCTTCCATTGTAGATTGTGTAATTTCTAAAGAGACTACTAAAGACTGGCTTTGCCTTGGGGTTTTGATACTATCTAGTGTAACCAAATATCCTTTAAGGACTTTATAAATGAACAGTGTATGTGATGAGGAATTTTTGATCTTTTATCCAAGGGAAACCAATATGGGGTTAAATCACTAACTGGAAGAGCATAGGACTTGACAACCATGAATTATGTTATTTCCTTTCCCTGTGGTTACAAATGAATGAAACCTTGTACTCCTTCTCCCTCTATCTTGCAAAGATGAACCATTTTTCTTCTTGTCCTATGTGTTTCATTGCCCTCCATTCTAGTTATGATGTCTGTCTTTTACACTTCCACACACATTTTTATTTCATTATATCAAGTAGCTATTTGTCTAATGAATACAACTATAACATAATTCTGATAGGAAAAAAAAAATACAACTATTATGATTAAAAAAAAATACAATAATAAAATAATCTAGATGCTAGTGTTTGATACACGTTCCACACTTTATGTATGTATTATGCTGTGATCAAACAATGGTGTACAACTAAATATTGAAATTCATTAAAAAAAAAAAAAATCAGATATTCAAAATGATGGGTCACCTATGCCAATTGACAAAAGCCAAGGCATCTTTGCTTGCTGAAGCATTTTGAAGCACCGCCTGATGTAACTCACTAGTTGCTGATCTCATCAATGGGCTTGCTTACATAATAGGCAGGGAGGATAGCATGTTATGTTCTCAGATCTGGTTACTCCTCTTAGTTTTTAAACTGTACACTGGTAGACTGTGGCAGATCCACGTGTTTTGTACTCAGAACCTGCTAAGTTGGTGGCAAAGCTGAGGGATACAAAAACAGATGATAATATACTTCTATTTAAATGCGAAATGGCTGCTGGGCATTCCTCAAAGTCAGGGAGGTAAGTTCATTTTCCTTTTGGTTATACTTCAATCTAAAGCTATTAACTTTTGGTTTTGTAGAAGTTGATTTCTGAAGGCAGGTTTGGAGTGTTTGATAAGAGTGTGTTAATAGAGTAGAAGGAAACATCTCACAAGGTTTCAAAATTCTGGACATCTATGCAGGACTAACATGATGGCTTTTAGAATAAAAGGATTAACTAGCAACTACTATTATTTTTATGAGAGATGACAATGATACTATTATAAGTAAAAAAGAAGTAAGCATGATGAATGATTTTTCCCCCTTGTTATGGTGGTGGAATGGTATTCCCTAATTCCTGGTATATGATATCCTCATTTGGACCATGTTCTCCTGGTTTCAAATCTTAAACATATAAAATAGTTAAAGAAACAAGTGGATAAACAAAACGTCTATGATTTTGTCATGATTCTGTCTCATACAACCCAGTTTAAGCTAGCCAGTTCTTGACCGATTACTGTAGGGAAATTCTTCAAGTTATGATTTCAAATATCAGGTCGTTTTTTTAAGATGCTGATTAGTAATGGAATAATGGATCCCTTTACAAGCCTGCAGCAGGTCAGTGCAGTCCGCTTAATTATTCCTTGGTGGAGAAAAATAATGTGCGCTATACTCTTTATTGTCTGGATGAGCCAAAACTTAGACTAGTCATTGTTATCAAATCCATGTAATTTTTTGCCAAGGATCGATAAGTTTGGCTCAATGGTTTGATGGTCTGGATTGGCTGCAAGCCTGCAAGACTACCAATTACACATCTAATACATGGTCCTTGGATCTGCATATTGTAATAAGCTTATCTAATCTCTTATATTTTTTTTTTGTTTTCTGTTTCCTGCCTGATGGGTATGAATTCAAGTGGGCTATTCTCCATTATTTCAGGCAACTGTATGTTCTCTTTCACTATGTTGACCCGTTGACCCTTGTGACTACCTAATTCTCTTTGAAGCTCTTGATTTCATTTGTTGTGCCCTCATTGACACTGTTAATGTTCTTTATCGTAAATTAGTATACTTAAATGACATGCTTAGTTTCTTCTGTTGGAGTTGCATTTAGATTAGAATGAACCTTTTTTAAACAATATCCACCTCAACATGCTCTCTGCCAGTCACATTTTCCCTTGCAATTCTGCTGGATGAGGCAAAATTTGTCCTAAGTTTTAACAAAGTTTCTGAAGATTGAATTTTGGCTACTCCTGGGTGACCAATGGGATTTGAATCATGTTTCAGATTCCTGGAGACTTTTATTAGTGGGAGAGAGTTCTTTTTCTTCTCATATACTTGATTTCTGTTCACTTCTCCCAAACATGAGAAGAGGAAAATAATTAAAAAGGATAGAGAGGGCTCGTAGCCTTAATGCAATCTTTTTAGACATGGTCCCTCCCCTTGGGTCCGGGCAAAACTGATTCAGTCCGGTAGGACATGGTACTAATACTCTTGCTGAACAGGCTCTTACATCGTGTTTGTTTCAAGTACATTGTGTTCAGGAAATTCTAAGATTGAAATAACTTGTGACAGAGAGATGGACTTCAACATTTCTGGATGAAGATTTCTTTTAGAACAGCTCATGCCCGGTTTTCATCACTGGATACCAAGTGGCAGGAGTCCTTATCACTTTGGAAGCAATAAAAGAATAAGCCCAATAAGGTCAAAAGACGCCAGAACTCAGAATCTGATTCCTGAACATGTTGGCAACCAATCTCTCCTGTCACATGATTTTCATTCATCAACAATCTCTACAATTCTTCTGGGGTTAAGTATTTGAGTTTATATTGCTGTAGATACATAAGTTATACACTGCAGGCTTAATTTACCTATTTGGCTTTTGAGTCCTGCCTTGTATGTTAGGATTTGTTTGGTTTTTTTATTTTATTTTATAAAATTATAAATCATTTTTTTTTTAAATTTTCTTAATCATTTTTAAGTACCAAACGTAACCTTATCATGTTCGAAAATTGAAAAACATGAAAATATATAAATTTTATTATATTTGATAAATCAAACAAGCATTTTACCTTTTATTCTCTCTCGACAAATATGCTTGACCCTTTATTTTATTTTAGCTAACTTATGATTCTTCAACTTTATCCTATAATATGAAAAGTCACTTTCACATAACTTTATACCTACATTTTTTTATATATATTTTGCATTTTTTTCTAACAAAATTCAGATTTAATTATAATTCTTGATTTATAAAATCATGAAATATTTAATTAAAAGGATAGAATAATTCTCATATTTAGAAAAATAATTCTAACGTATTAAAAATTATACACATAATTTATTTTAAAATTTTGTTTGATTTTATTAAAAAAAAATATTAACAGGTATTTCCTTTTTTCCAAAAAAAGAAGAAGGAAATTTCATGTTGCAAAAAAGAAACTGATTCTTCCAAAAAATTATATTAAATGTTTTCAAAATGAAATCAATACTTCCAAATTGGTGTTTTCACCTTTAACATCCCTTTTAGTCAAATAACCCTAAAATCAGTTTCAGCGCTAAGCTCCAAATTCAAAAGGCGGCGTTTTATCCATCACCATCGTCATAGTCATAGTCATAGTCATCGTCAATGGCGGCGACGATGGAGTCGTCCTATTCGCCGGCTCCCCCTCCGGTGCCAGCGGCAAAAAAGGTGAAGCATGAGATGGAGTTGTTCGGAGACGTCAGGATCGACAACTACTACTGGCTTCGGGATGATTCTCGCTCCAGTCCTGAAGTTCTTTCGTACCTTCAAGCAGAGAACGCCTACACAGATTTCATCATGTCTGGTATACGAACAGCGATAGACATTTTCTCTTACATTGTTTAGAATTCTGAAATTCTGTTTTCCCTTTTTCTTTTTCTTGAAGCCTTACGTATAATCCTTTTTATTCATCTTTACAAAATTTGGATTTAATTAATTCATTAGTCAAAAAAGTTATTATATTCTAAACCTAAATCTAGACCAATGCGCATAAATCCCATTAAATATAGATTTTGGATGCTAAGAAATTGAAACGTCTCCTTTTAGTTACTGAGAGAATGAGAGAAGGAACAGTGTCAGCACCTTGACTCAGTGATGCGTCACCAAAGCCTTATGGGCACCCATGAATGCCTACAGCATAAGTGGCACGCTGTTGACCAAGGCAATGTGATGGCTGAGGCTTAGGAGGGATCATGTCAAGGCTTGAGGGTGCAGCATGGTTCTTAGCATGCAGGCAGCACACACCACAACATGTGGGCTAGCAGGTGTAGGGTGGCTCAATAAAGGAAAAATTCAAGTGTGGGATTTTGGGTGACTACTATTTTTCCTTTAATGGGGACGCCTAGAGATGGTGTTTTCAAGTGGAGAAATCAGTTTTTGGAATTTATATTTTTTCTAAATTATTTTTTAGAATTTATATTTTTTTAGAAAATCCATTATGTTTTCTTAAGCACATATGATATGTACTCTTAGCATTTTGGAAATGACTCAAAATGCATTTTAAAGAGGGGGTGGTGACTCAAAGGTGGTGATGGTGGCACTAAAGCTATGCCACACCTAGGACAAAGATAAGTGAGGTGCAATGGTGAGCCTTGTTATCACACATGCATGGTGCAATGCCATAGGGTGTGATGCAACTTGTGGGCCCCAATCACATGGGGTGCGATTGTGGTGCACATGCGCATGGTTGCCTTGGGTTGGAAGGATCAACTTGACTGGCACACATATGGGTTAACATAGCAACACACACCATGGGCTTAGAAGAGGGTTTAACACCAAAATGTTGCAAGCATGTGGGCTAAGAGAGGGCTTGGCGTACATGGGTTGCTTGGACACACAAGGGGTTGCCTAGACACATGGCTAAGCTTGACAAATGGCATGACCAAGGATGTGCTAATCTGGTTGGGTAGTTGGAAAAGGATTATGAATCAACATTGCGTGCCTTTGGATGATATTGATTTGATTCTCAATAATGAGTTTTTTGAAGGCTAAGGTAACTTTGCTACCACACTTGAACATAACAACACTCACCATGGACTAAGAAAAAGGCTTAGCTTTAAGATATTGTAAGCATGTGGGCCAAGAGAGAGCTTGATGCGCATGGGGGTGCCTAGACACACAAACAACAAATTGGATGCACAAAGTGCTACTTAGACATGAAGGAGCTTGATGCTTGTGGGCTCAACAATCTCTTTCTTGTACTTTTAGCCACTGCTTCGGTGGTTTTTTAATACAATCTCTTTATTTATCAAAAAAAAAAAAAATGTTTGTGGGCTCAACAAGAAGCATAAGTTGACACTGGGCTTGATACATGAAGGACACCTTGGCATTGGGGGAACTCGAACAATGGGTTGTTGGCACAATAAGGGCTTTGCACATGATAGGCTAAGATGTGGGTAAAGATTTTGGATTTTTTAAGAAGTTTGGATTTTCTATTTGGCTTTCAAAAAGTGGAGGTAAAGATTTTTTTTTTTTTGTGTGTAGTTTTTTATTTTTTCATAGTCTAGTTGTTGAGAAAGTGAGGATTGCTTATTTAGTTCTAGAGAAAGGGGAGGTAATGAAGAGAAATGTGATTTTTTAATTTTTTATAAAGGAATCTTGAGTTCTTTTATTTATTTATTTTTATTTTATATTTTTGGTTTCTCAAGGGTGGAATTTTTTTGTTTGATTGTCCAAGAAGTATAGGAAAAAAAAAATAAAAAATCATTATTTTTTTTTTTTAATTTTACAAAAATATTTTTTGAAAATTTAAATTTTATTTTTATTTTTTAATCTTTTTGATTGTTGAAGGAGTAGGATTTTTTTTTTTTTATTGAGAAAATTAAGAAAAATATGATATATATTTTTTTAAAAGAATTTTGCATTAGGTATAATTTTGGTGGCTAAATATTGGAAATTTTCTTTTTGATTGCCTAGAAAGGGAAGAAAACAAAATAGCAGACACATTTCTTTTCAAAAAATTCAATTTGTTTGTATTTGATTGTTGAGAAAGTGGAAGAAAAATTAGAAAATGCTTTACTTTATTATATTAACAAATTCATTCTTTATAGAGTTTGATTCCAAAGAATTCTGACATCTCTTGTTTTGTTGTTGAAAGTGGAGGTTTTTGATTGGTAGTTGTGAAAATGATGAGAAGAAACAAAATGAAGTTTCTTTTCCTTTCCCTACTTTTTTTGTGCGTTTTGGTTGTTAAGAATGTGTGGTTTTCCATCTAGATGTAGAGAAATTGATGGAAATGAAATTAGTATGATTTGTTTTTAGTTTGATAGCTATAAGTAGTGAATTTTTTATTTGGTTGCCTAAAAGGTGGAGAAATCAAGAGCAAATTTTATTTCGTATATTGTGTTTTGTATTTTTTTTTTGTGTGTTTGGATGTCCAAAAAGTGGAGGAAATATTAAAAATTGGGTATTAATTTTTTTGTTTTTAAATTCTACTCATGTCATTGTCAAACAATGAAATAGGAAGAAAAAGTCATTGTCACACCTTGATTTTTAAAATATCCTAACATAAGAAGAAAATTGAGAAATCCATTCTGAAGTTCATATGAGAGAAAAAAGCCCTTGAGGCCTGACTCAAGTGGTAAAGGGATGGAGAGGGTTTGTGGGAGGTTCCATGTTCAAGTCTCAATGCGGACAAAATTTACCTATCACAATATATATATATATATATATATATATATATATATATGAGAGAAAATGGAATACCCATTCCTAGTTTTCCATTTCAAACCAACCAATTACAGTTTTGTGGTTTTTGTTTCCTTTTGTTCTACTTCATTTTCTTTTTGTCTAAACTCACTTCCCTTTTCTTTTTGTCTAAACTCACTTCCCTTTTCTTTGTGAGTCATGGAAACATCTCCATTCATGGGTTCAAATTCCACATTATTGAGAAAGAAGAAGATAGAGAAAATATTATTCATTCTCATTGATGATGATGAATATTTACATACAAATACATTTGAGTTCTACAATAATTCAAACTCTATCTCCTACTCTAATTCAAACTAATAGTAGACTTCTACTCTAATTCGAACAAATGGTAGACTTCTACTCT
Organism: Vitis riparia; assembly: GCF_004353265.1. NCBI lineage: Eukaryota > Viridiplantae > Streptophyta > Magnoliopsida > Vitales > Vitaceae > Vitis > Vitis riparia. The sequence goes on from NC_048440.1 coordinate 768,934, forward strand.
AATTCAAACTCTATATTCTATTTTAATTCAAACTAATAATAAATAGATAAATACTAATATTTAAATTAGGGATAAACAATATTCCTAGATTCTCGATGCTCTTGAGGCCTGGCTCAAGTGGTAAAGGGATGGGGAGGGTTTGTGGGAGGTTCCAAGTTCAAGTCCAAATGGGGATAAAAATTTACCTATAAAAAGAGAAAATATTGCCAGATTCTCGACACTCCTTAAGTTGGTACATAAGTAGCTATCATGCTCAACTTGTTTGTTAGATGTTTCAAAAATTGGTCTATGAAGTTTGTTGGTTAGGATGTCAGCCAGTTATTAGGTAGTTGGAACAAATGGTATGCATATATTACCAACTTCAAGTTTTTCCTGTATGAAATATCTATTTGTCTCCACATGTTTAGTCCTATTATGTTGAACTGAATTATGTGCAATACTAATTGCAGTTTTATTATCACAATAAAGTTTCAAATGGTAGATTGTTGGCTGTCTCAGCTTTCTTAGGATATGCTTAAGTCACAACACTTCACAAACCCACGTGCCATCACTCTTAATTATGCCTCAACACTACTTCTAGCTACCACATTCTGTTTTTTACTCTTCCAAGTAACCAAATTTCCCTAGATAAATGTGCAATACCCTAAGGTTGATTTCCTATCAATTACTAAGCTAACCCGGTTTGCATTTGCGTATACTTCAACTCTTTGTTGCTCGTTCTTCTTAAAAAATAGTCCTTTTCCTAGTGTATTCTTGGTTAGGATAATGTCATCTAGATACACAATGAGAATAGCGATTTTCCCATCATATGAGTGCTTTTTGAACAAAGTGTGATTTGATTGTCCTTAAGAGTATCCATGCTTCTTAATTGCTTTCGTGAATCTTTCAAACCAGACTCATGGTGATTGTTTGAGACTATATAGAGACTTCCATAGCCTACAGACTTGGGGGAAGCTCCATGTAAACCTCATCCTTCAAATCCCCATTAAGGAAAACATTTTTGATATCTAACTAGTGAAGAGGCCAATCTAAATTAGCTACCAAGGATAGTAGCACACATATGGTATTTAGTTTTGCCATTGGAGCAAAAGTCTCTTGGTAGTCGATTCCATAGGTTTGAGGAAATCCTTTAACAACTAGTCTTGCTTTGTAGTGATCTGTACTGCCATCAATCTTGTATTTGACAATGAAAATCCATTTGCATCCCACAAGTTGTTTTCCTTCAAGTAGCTTTAAGAGTTCCCACGTTCCATTTTTCTTAAGGGCACAAATTTCATCTCCAATGGCTACTCTCCATTCAGGTGTTTCTAGTTCTTCCCGGATATTTTTAGAATTTCAATACTAGAAAGATTAGTGGTAAAAGCACAATACATTGGAGATATTTTTTCATAAAATATGAAATTGGAAATTGGGTGTTGAGTACATGTCCCAACTCCTTTTCTCAATGCAATGGGAATACCAAGATTATCACTACGATTCTGATCATGTATTGAGTTACCTAGAACAAAATTAGGCTTGTCTTGGCTCAGATGGGACTCATAGTCTTGTTTTGAAAGTGTAGAAGGTTTTTTCTCCTTTTGAGTTTCTTATCTCCTTGAATAAACACCTAACTCTTTGTGATTGACAAGTTGTGTGGGGGATGAGAATCTGAATCTATATTTAGAGTGGGTATGATAGTATGAGACTCATACTCTACATTTTAAGTGAGTATGAGTTTGATTTTTTGTGGAGGAGAAAGTGGTGTGTTCTATGGGGTAGCATCTTCGAGTGGAGTAGAAGGTGGTGTCTTTGATGGGGCAACATCTTTTAGTGGCTAAAATCGATATTCTTGAGTGATGGCTAAATTCTCCCCCTGAATATGAGTTTTAAGGTAGAATGGTGTGTTTTTGAAGTATGTGACATCCATGGAGTTGTAGAATTTTCAGGTAGTGGGAGAGTAGCGTTTGTAACCTTTTTGGTTTGCGGAATAGCCAAGAAAGATGCACTTGATGGCTTTTGGGTCAAGTTTGTTGCTGTGCTTTTGGTAAATATGAACAAATGCAGAACATCCAAAAATTTTAAAGGGTTAGGAAGAGATGGTTCAAGTTTGAGGATAGGTTTGTGTGAGGATTTGTTGAGGTGTGTCTACATAGGAACTTTGATGGATTATGCCGTTATTTGGTAGATAATGTCCCAAAATTGATTAAAAATGTTCTCTAACATTATCGATTCTAAGGACTTGGATTTTTGTTTGGAACTAGGTTTGGATCATGGAATGGAGTTTATTTAATATTGTACTAGTTTCTAATTTTTCTTTCATGAGGAATATCTATGTGATTCTAGTGTGATCACCAACCAATGATACAAACGATCGAGGTCTTGAAACATTATTTACTTTGGAGGGCCCCTAAATATCACTATGAATTACTGAGAAAGGATACAATGATTTGTATAGTTGAGATGGGTAAGTATTTCAAACATACTTTGAAAATTGACAAATCTCACATTGGAAAATTGAAGGGTTTTTATTATGAAATAACGAGGGAAACCCTATCAAAATGAAATAATGAGGGAAACAATTTTGCTAGGTACAAGAAATTAAGATGACCTAATCTATAGTGCTATAACATGATTGCATTATCATTATTGGAACTAAGACTTTAAAAATCCTATTGGATTGCCTAATTAAGGTAGGAGCAAAACTTGCAGGTTGAGTTTGCTCTTCAAGAGAGTCATCGATTTTGAAATGATGGAGTCCTGCACACTCCTTAGTAGTGCCAATTATCTTCCTTGAGCCTAAGTCCTGAAATTCACGGTGAGTGGGAAAAAATTAAATAACACATTTAAGTTCCTTTGTAAGTTTTATGATGGACAACAAGTTATAAGAAAGATTAGGGACCAACTGAATTGATTTCAAGGTTAGATAGTTAGAGATAACTATTGAACCTATAACCTCCATAGTGGATAGGGACTAATCAAGAATTCAAACTTTATAATTCTTAGAACAAGGATTATAGAGGTGAAATAAGATGACATTACCAATCATGTGATTAGAAGTAACTGAATCAATAATTCTAGTGCTAGATTTCTTTGTTTGGACATTGAGAGACCTAAAGAATTTACCTTTCTATGCTACTATTCCCATTCCAAGCTTGGGTGGCATAGAACAGGGTTGTGATTGTTTGAGAAGCTTTTGGAGGAGGTCCAATTGTTCTTTGCTGAAGAGGGTTGTTTGAGAGTTCAAATGATCATCACTAGTGGCGTAGAACATGAAGTTCTGACCAATCTTATTCTCCATTATGTTGATTAGTCATGACATTATCATTTTATTCTTGGATCTCCATATTTTGAACTTTGGATCTCTTGTTGGTGGAACAGTTATGGCCCTAGTGAGGTAATCATCCTTACCTTTTCCACTCACAAACATCATGAGCGATTGTGTCCATTGAAGAAAGGTCTTCCCATTTAATTTGTGACCTGTGACGGGCTAAATAGAGCTCTTAGAGTTGTCATGGTTGCTGGAAATAACCATTTGTTAGGTAGATGTGGCGTCAGAGGTGGATGCAATTCTCTCATAAACTCAAGAATGAAAGTGAACTTGTTTTAGGAGTTTTGCATTAAACGCAAAGTGTAAGGACCTTGTGTTTAATGACTTTTAGGCCAATTGCACATTAAGAATATAAATTATATATATATCATGTTGAAATCTCTAGTTTCCAAAAAATAAATTTTCCATATGATGGAAATTAGAAACATTGCAAACTATGAAATTGGGCAATTCAAGCCTTGAATGCTTGAGATCCTATTAAGCTCACTAGAATGGTTCCAATGCTTAAGTTGCTCAAGCTAGTGCTTGCATGCTCTAGGCACTTGAATGGAAGATATGAGCTCTAACGCATGCAATCTTAAAATTCTTTTTTATTTTTTTCAAATAAAATTAAACAATCAATTATTAATTCCCTTAATTCTACTTTATGCTACTTGTAAGAGTCATTACCATGGTTGATTCTGCAGCAACTCGAGTCTTCAATGGAGAGTAACTCACAGGAAAATGTAAATTCCTAAACCATAATGGATGAAACATTTACGTTGAAGAATGGATAACGGTCTCAAGTGGGTTTTTGACAAGGTGATCTGTTTTCTCCTTTTCTCTGCACACTAGTAGCATATGTAGAATGATGACTAGGGTTGAGGATGGAGGAATTTTTCTTGATGGGTAAGAATAATCTCAAGGTATCTCGTTGTAGTTTGCAATAGCTAGGATGCTAATAGTATTAATACAGAGTCGCTTTGAAGCCTATAGAAAGCAATTGCCTGAGGTTTCTATGATTTTTTTCTCTTGGTATACTTGGTTATCAGTTTAGGATAATTCCAACATTAATTTTTGGGAAGACCTGTTATGGAATGATCAATTGCTTTATGCTCTCTGTCCTAACCTCTAGTTGGTCTTGAAGTTTTCCAGTCTCACTTATCTTGAATTCTAGATCATTCCTTTTCGTCTCCTTGAAATTTTAAGTTTCATGATAACTTATCTGCCTAGGAAATTGATGATCTTATCACTCTTTTTTTTTTAGTAGGCGATAATCTTAACACTTGTGTACCTTTGTTGCTTCATGCTTATTGATTATTCTCAAGCTCAAATTAGATGGAGGTTCATTCAGCAATTGAAGATAACTTGGGATCAATGGTATTTTAAGAGATCATCGTGGTTTTGTGGTTAGGGCCTTCTCCAAACATGCTAGGGAAGGGTTAGCCATTGAGGCTGAGAGTCAACCTCATTGGATTGGGTATCGCAAGCACGTTAGGCTTCAACAATCTTATGGTGGTGGGAAACTTAAAGTTGGTGATAGCATGGTAAGTTAGTTCCATGGAAATTCAAGTCCATACTGTGTAAAACCAGGGACATTACTAGAGCATTGGGTTGTCCTTCTTTTGGAGTCCTTAGATGGCTGACCACACTACAAATTGTTCGTCTAAGCAAGGAGCTTAAAATGCTTTATAGGGTTGCTTTGTGGCCTTGATATGCACTTTTGCTTTGATGTGTCTCTTTGTTCATGTTTCTTATGACATTTTTCTCCTTTTCTAAAGGAAAACTTATTCTTCTTGTATTGTTATAATCATTTTCTATGAAATGGATGGTCTATTTCCAATCGAAAAAGGCATCTTAGTTTGTTGGTTTATAACCCGTTCCTCTAATTGAGATTATAACTGACAATTTTATATGACTGAGAACTCTCTTAGGTACCAAACACTTAGAAGACCAGATTTATGCTGACATGAGAGGACGAATCAAGGAGGATGATATATCTGCACCTGTACGTAGAGGGGCTTACTACTACTATAAGAGGACTTTGGAAGGAAAGGAGTATGTGCAGCATTGTAGGCGCCTTGTATCACCTGTTGAGGCCTTACCTTCTGTTTATGATACTATGCCAACTGGACCTGATGCTCCTCATGAACATGTTATCTTGGATGAGAATACCAAAGCTCAAGAACATGCATATTATAGCATTGGTGCTTTTAAGGTAAGAACATCTTATTTTGCTTACTTGGAGTTCTAATAGTCCGGTTTTCTCTTATTTAGTGTGCTCCTCTTTAAGGTTTCTTCTTCTTCTTCATCTTCTAGGTTAGTCCAAACAATAAGTTGGTTGCATATGCAGAAGACACCAAAGGTGATGAGATTTATACTGTTTATATCATTGATGCGGAGACTAGGACACCTGTGGGGAAGCCTCTGGTACGTATAACTTCAGATCTTGAATGGGCTGGTAATGAGGCTTTACTTTACATCACAATGGATGAGGTTCTTCGTCCTGACAAGGTATGATTATTCTAGTTGAAGTTCTTTGTTTGGGACTAGATCTGCCTCTAATTGCCTAATGAAAGGAGTCTGTCTTTTCTTTTTTCAATGTCATATTATTTAAATGTATATTTGGCTTCTAAAGTCGGTCCTAGTCTCATTATTGGTTGAACCTTTGTCCGTATTACCTTCCCCTTGGGGAGATTTTGAGTTCCGTCATTGTAATGTTTTTGCACCAATGGATTTTTTTTTTCCCTATCAAAAATAAAAAATTGAGGGGAGTGCCTTTAAATGCAATGTTACAAGAAGTCCATAAGAAGGGATAGAAATGAAGTAAATCCCACAGTGTTTCTACCGTCCTCCACTTTCCCTCAAAGATCCTAAGATTTCTCTTTTCCCACACAATCCAAGATAAAGTGAGGCAAACGATTTGTCAAAGGGCCTTGCCTCTAACGAAACTCCCCAAACTTCTAAAAGAGACGGCTATCATGTCCAATATGCTCCTAGGTGGAACCCAATTTATCTTGAATAGAATGAAGAACTTGTGCCATTATACCATATTATCAGACAATGTAGAAAAAGATGATCAATTGACTCTTTACTCCCCAATACATAAGATGCATCTTTTAGGGTTAAGGGATTTGTAAGGTCTTCTCAACTGTAGCATATTGTTAGTGTTCACCTTCTTGTGCGCCACTAACCATCCGAAAGCCTTAACCTTAGATGGAACTTCTTATTTCCATACAAATCTGGCTAAAAACAATAGGCTTGAAATTGATAAGTTGGACAAGGCTCAAAAGTAAGATTTTAGTGAGACTAAATCTGAAGAGGAAAGAGACCAAGCTCTTGTATCTAGGACAGAAGGAGACAAGTGCACTTGGGTGAGTGAAGACATTAGCTTTAAACGCCTTTAATTTCTAAATTTGTGAGGTTGCAATGAAACTTTAAGTTCCAAGACAAATTCTAAATCTGTGAGGTTGCAATGAAAGTTTTAAGTTCCAAGACAAAGAAGAAGAAGAAGAAGAATTCCCAAGGATTGTTGAGATGGTGGGATTTTTTAAAGTGGTGACACTGCAAAGATTCTTCCCAAGGATTGCTAAGATGATGAGATTTTTTTAAAGTGGTAACACTATAAAGATTTGTAAATTGTGAATAAAAAGGTTGATTTCCTACCATAAATCTTCCCAAATGAGTTCTTTCCCCATCACCGGCAACAAAATGGATATGTGGAGAAAAATCTTAGAAAACTTGTGCCATGGCCGTCCAAGGACACCGATGTGACCATTTGACCACAATGTTGACATCCCATCCATTTGGATGTGTCCCTTAAATACTCGAAATAACCTGATGCCAAAGGACATAGCTTTCCTTAAGGAACCTCTATAGTCATTTTCGTAATAGAGCATGATTTTGCATCATAGTCTTCCCAAACCCCAAACCTCCAGACTCCTTAGGTCTACACACTATGTCCCAACTTATTAGATGATCTTTTTTAGCCTCCCTAGCCCTTGAACAAAGAAAATCGCTTTGCAATTTCTCAATCTTTGAAGCTATTGATGCTGAAATCTTGAAAAGAAATAAGAAATAGCAAGGGATATGAGACAAGCAGGACTGAATTTCAAATTACTCTTCCCCTTAAAGACAAAAAAGCTTTTTTCCAACCATCCAATTTCCTTGAAATTCTATCAACCACTAAATCCTAAAATCCGCTTGTCAACGGATTCTCTCCTAAAGGAAGACCTAAAGAAGATAAAGGTCAGTTTGAAACTTTACAACCTATGAAAATGGGTAATTAATTTCTCTCAATAATACAAGATTACAACAAATTATATACACCTTTGCCATAGCAAAGTGGGAGGAAAAATAGGAAAGAATAAAAATCAGAAAGCAAAAAATCCTTACAAATCAGGAAACTAACCCCTATAAATCAAGAAACTAGTTCCTAGGCTAATATCCTATCTGATCACACCTATTATTCGAATATAATTCCCATAATTAGGAAATTTGTTCTCACACTCCCCCTCAAGCTAGTCAGTGGATATCATCTATTCCTAGCTTGTTAATGATTCTTTGAAATGACATGCCATTTAGTCAAGACATCTACTAGTTGATTTCAAGTTGGTATATATGGCGTATAGATCAATCCACTGTCCAACTGCTCTTTTTTTTGAAGTGCCTATCCACTTCATTGTGCTAGGTATGATCATGCTGAATTGGATTGTGAGTGGTGTTATTTTTTGACTTATTGTCACAATAGAGACTCATAAGTTGCTCCCATTTAATCTCCAAATCGTCCAAAATTATTTTAATCCACAAGAATTCACAAACCCCCGATGCCTTTGCTCTAAATTTAGCCTCTGCACAGGTGGTTGTCAGGTCTCTAAATTCCCTCCAACAAATTATTTCTTACTTCTCTAGGTTACTAGATTCCCTCCAAGAAATGTGCAATAACTCGAGGTGGACCTTCTGTCCACTACTGAACCTGCATAGTCTGTTGTCCGTGTAGGCCTCTAAAGACATTTTTTCTCCTTTTCTGAACAAGATTCCTTTACCTGGTGTCCTCTTGAGGTATTGTAGGACTTGAACCACTGCTTGAAGATGAACTTCCTTAGGACTGTGCATGAATTGGCTAACAACTCCAACTGTATAAGCTATATCTAGCCGAGTATGTGAAAGATAAATTAATTTTCCAACAAGCTTTTGATGCATTCTTTTATCCACCAGTGTCTTCAAGTGCTTCTCCAAGCTTGTGATTTGACTCAATAAGGACCAGTGCCAAGGAGATGGCTCAGTTTCCCTTTTCCTTTAAGGAAAGTGCAAACAGATTGTGACCACCTCAAAAAAAATTTTCCATTCAATATGCTGCTTGGATATTCTGTTGGTCTCCAGATGAAGAACCAATTCCATTCTCCACCATGGACATCTTGGGGCTGTTAATTTCTGACATTTCAGCAAAGAGGCTAAGACAAAATTAAAAGGAAAGCACGGTCCTTGTTTGCATCTCTACCTGCTGCAAAAGACTCATCCTCCCTTGAGTCCCATTGTAACTTCAAATCATTAATTTTTCCATTGAATGGACCTTTCAAAGAAGGAAGCAAACTTCTCGCATGAGGCCTTAAGAATTGCAAAGCTTGGTTTGCCAGAGAAGTGAAAACTAAGCTCTGGATCTTTGGATGTAAGGAAGCAGAAGGGTCAAACTTTAAAAGCAACGTCAACTAGTCGAAGATGGTCCTCGCTAGGAAATTTAGGCTTATTTCTTTTGATTGGGTTGGTGTTCCTTTTAGTGAGGAAAGGTTAGCCTAGTCCCCCAAGTTATTGTGGCCTAACCTATATCTTGGGCTTACTTCAAACAAGTGGGCTTGCTGCCCTTTTAATACAACCTGCTTACTGGACCGGCCCAATTGATTAAAAGGCCCGCTACAATGCAAGGAACAATCACTATCCTTTTCACAACTGTTAGTAGATTTGAAATTTGAAAACTGCCTGGCGTGACATGGAATGGAACTATCCTCCACTTTCTTCAACAAACCCCATGTGGCTTGAAGCGTGGCAACCTGTCAGCCCTTCAATCCTTCTCCAACCCCTCATAGTTGACACAACCATCAAAGATAGAACACCCACCCCTATTCAACTCAACATTACCTGTTTGAAAAGGTTGATCTCCGTTTGAAACTCTCACAATCACGGGGATCACTACATTTTCCTTTACCTCAACCTTAAGTCGAATCTTCGTCAAATATACTAGCTTTAAAGTTTGTTTGTCAATCTTGATAACCTTTCCCCAACCTTCTACCAAGTGAAATAGATACTTCTCCGATCACAGATGAAAAGGCAATCCCCTTACCTCAATCCACCCCTTTTGGAACATCCTCGAGATAGTAGCATTTATGTTCAGATTCCATCTATATACCTTGACTTCTATCTTTTCACTCACTAGAATAAACCTCTTCTCATGTGAATAAATTGCTAGGTCAGTAGACTCCACAAAGAAAATCCTTGGTTCTTGGAAATAGGAGTAATGGTACTCACCCCTTTAATTCCACATCTTTTGCTAAAGCTCTGCATATTGCTATTATGCTTACACCTGCTATTGAAGGTTCATAGACCACTGCCCTGGGCCACGTTCCCACAGGTTCATAACCTTGTTTTTTTACCCTTCCCCAACCACCACACTAGTGAAGCTGCGTTTTGGGGGGGTTCAAAATTGGCTTAACCTTCTCCAATGCTACTTTGTGAAATCTCCTATTGCCTACAAAGTGGGAAGGATATAACATCACAGCTGATAAGGCTTCTCACACTGCAATCCAACCCTAGCTTTTATATCCTTTTGGAATGACGACAAAAGTTGTTTTTTGGCTTGTCATGAACTCAGTAATTTGAAAGCATCTACCATTACTAACACCTCCAAAAGATGAGCTCTTCTTCATCCTTTGTATTTATGGTTAAAACCTAGTGACCTATTCATCTTTGAAGCCTTCTTTAAATGGTTGAGCAACCATTCAATCTCTTCTTTCTCAAATCCCACCGAGAATGAAGCTCCTCAACTACATTCAGGCAAAGACAACCATGATCCTCCATTCTCCCCAACATCTATTGCCTTTTTGCGTCAATGCTAATCATGTTTATTCTCATAGATGTTTCTCAATGGCCAATGAAAATAAAATGCAAATCATAGAATAAAGGCATTGGCCAGAGCTTATGGACAAAAATCTTACTTTTCCTTTCTTTTAAATTGGCAGCATTAGAATAAGTATATTTGGACTCATACTTTTGTTTATTGGTAAAGATCAGCTAAAGCTTTCTCAGGCCAGATACTAACCCCAGACAAATGTTGATGAATCTTTGAGTATCACCAGAAAGAGGAGCCCCTCCAGATAGCAAAAAGTGGATTTGACCACCCTGAACACAAGGAAGTTCCATAGAAGGCTTTCTAGACCCCCAAGCCCCAAACCAACTGCCATTAACAGTGTCCCTTTTTACATCCATTTATTGATAAAATATGATTATCTCTTTTATTGATTAGTTATATGCTATTCCAAATAGGAGCATATATATATCTTCATTCATCTATTATCCTCTTGGTTGACTTATTTCTGTGCCTGCAAAGGTTCATGCATCCAAGTCCATCTTGGTCATAAAAAGGACTTAAGATCACATTCTTTCTTGTACTGCTGTCTGTTATGAGTAAAACTCCAATAGACCTTTCAGGATAGCTTCTTATATATTCAGTGTGCTTTTGCTTTTAATAGGTCTGGCTGCATAAGTTGGGAACAGATCAATCAAGTGACTCCTGCCTTTATCATGAAAAGGACGATATGTTTTCTCTTGGTCTTCAAGCTTCTGAGAGCAAGCAATTTCTGTTTGTTGAATCTGGAAGTAAAAATACAGGATTCATTTTCTATCTTGACGTATCAAAACCTGAAGGTGGGCTTACAGTTTTGACACCTCGTTTAGATGGCATTGACACATCAGCCAGTCACCGTGGAAACCATTTTTACATTAAGCGCAGAAGCAACGAGTATTTTAATTCAGAAGTACTAGCTTGTCCACTGGATAATGTATCCACAATGACGGTTCTTATTCCACACAGGGAAAGGTACCCTCAAATTTCTATATTTTTCTAGTTGTCAATGACATTATTTTAGCACTTAGGTTGTACTTAGTCTTTCATTTTTGTGAGATACTGAAGCCTTTCTTGTTTAGTTTTATGTAACATGTGGTTTATATATCCTAGCATCAAGAGCCAGACTACATGTTTAGATCTCTATACTGGAGATCTAAGTGGGGAATATTCTATTTGAGTATGATGCTACAAGAATTGCAATTTTTACATCTCTATACTATTGATTCTCTGAAGGAGGTTAAAATGATGGGGGTATTTGTGTGTAAGAAATGGGAAGGTCTCATGGAATATACTTTCCCTTACAATCAGAATGATTAGGAGATTGAAGCAGTTGATTCTTTGTTGGGAAAATTGTGGGTTTTAGGTAAATTCTTTGGTTTTGTAAGTAGTGCACTGAATTGAACTTTCTCAATGAAATATTTTTACCCTAGTGGCAGCTTCTATGTGAAGTTGGTTTGCAGCAGAGGCTAAATCTTTTGAGCTTCTGGTTGAGGTAGAGGGAGGAAAGTTGAGAGGTTGCATTTGGGAGAGATGCAGAGGGGTCACATCCTAGATCAAGTTTGGAGATGTAAGCTTACGTTGTTTGTTGGGTGGAGTCGAAGCCTGCTGTAGGGAGAATGGAGATAGGAAGTGGGCCCTTGCCTGGGAGGAGAGGGGAAGGAAATATAGGCTGGAACGACGTTCAAACGAGGTTGGAAATTATTGTTCCAGAAGGGAAGGGACTGTTGGGGGGTTGGAACACCCTGGTGGAGAAATTTAGAGGTCTTGGAGTGGAACTTTATGGAGGGGCTAAGCCTCCAATCACCCTAGAAGCTCAGTAGAGGGAGAAGGGGGCGGTTTCAGGGTTGTTTTTGGAGTTTGCAAAGTCAAAACCTGAAAGGTTAGGAGATTCAATGTGATTGGAAGGGGGGCTAAAAGAGATGCAGGGAAGATTGCAACAGCTGAATCATTGCTTGGTGGGCTGGTGGGGCAATTCCTTGCCTCCTATTCTAGACTTGGATTTTCTTAGGAGTTGGGTGAATCTTTAGTGGCTCCCAAAGAGGAGACTGAGAATTGCAGTGTTAGGTAGAGGGCTGCTGCTATTTGAGTTCGAGACATTGTGGGAGGCTAAGCAAGTCCTTGCTGGAGGAAGAAGGTGGGTTTAGGAGAATTTCTTGTGTTTGGAGAAGTGAAGCCCGGAGGTGGGGTGTTTTCGGAAGGAATTTCATGCTAATGAGGCTTGGGTTAGGGTATTGGGTCTCCCTCTTCATCCGTGGAGCCATGAGGTGTTAAAAAGGATTTAGAGATGGCTGAGCTACAATGGGCCAGAATCTTGGTGAAGTTGGATGAAGTTTGCCTAGTTCAGCCCAGGTTGTGGTGGGGTCAATGTGTTTTTTTATTCTCTTGTGGTGGGAATTTCCGCCATGGTTTGTAAAGGTGGTGCCATCTCATGGGAACCATGTGAATTGTGTTACTGTGGCTAGGGAAGAAAGTGAGGGAAGTTCACATGCTACCTGCGGTGGAAGGTCAAAAGAAAGATCGGTGCAGGTGGAGGCATAGTGCGAGGTATAGGACGTGTTGCCTCTGGGTGATCTTCTGAAGGATGGTGTAGCTTTTGCTGTTGCTTGTTTTGCAAGGATGCGGGCTGTGGGGACTGTGAAGGCTAGTGAGGAGGGGAGTTTATGGGGCAACGGTTTGACTGAGGGTAGTAACGTGTCAGTCGAAGCAATATGGGTGTATTGGGAAGTGGGTCAAATGATTTGGGAAGCGGGGTTGGTGGTGAGGGAAGTGGCTCGGGTGGGCTGGGTTATTTGGAAACCGAACTGTTGATTGGGCTAGACTCACTTAAGAAAAAGAGTAGGGAGAAAGGGGATTTTGGGCCTTATTGTCTGAAGGGCGTTGCAATGGACTTTGAGGGGGAAGGTGGAAAGGATTTTGGGCCTATCGAAGTGGGCCTTTAGGGGGGCCGGGGGGGATTTTTTTAATGACCCAAAGTCTTCAGTTGGGGTTCTTTTAGCTAAGGCTCCAGAAAGAGCTGAGTTGGGGATTGAAGGAGAGGAGTTGAGAGATGGTATCCTCAATGGGGCCTTGAGGGAACCAGTGGAGGCGATGACTCTGGAGGAGGTATTTAGGACGGCAGCCACCGGCAAAGCCCTCTTCTCGAGGGGTGTCAGGGCTTTTCTTCTACTTCTACTCTTTCTTTTTGTTTTAGCTGGGCCTTGGAGAAGGATGGGTCTTTTGGCCTAGGAAGGGTGGAAGACGTTGATAGAGAAGAGAGTATGGTACCGCTGAGAGTGCAGATGCCGTTGAGGCTTTTGTTGACTAGGAGCCACTTGCAGGATTGGACGACCAGAGAGGAAGATTTTGTCCTTGATGGAAGTGGGCGAAAGGAGTGAAAGACTGGTGGTGGAGGGGCTATCGCAGGAAGATGGGGGACTGGAGGAGGTTGGGAAGATAGCTGTCTGGCGAAGTTTAGCAAATTGCTTGGATTCCTGACAAAAGGATTTGAAGAGGAAATTCTGAATATGCTCCAAAGGATAAAGACCAGAAGAGAAAAGAGCAAAAAGAGAGTCCACCCTGTGTCTACTAGGTTTGAACAGGAGTTGAAGAAACTTGAATGCTTGATCAATTATAACGGAGGAAAAAAAAAGGAACGGGCTGTATAAAGGAGGAGGGGACAAAGAGTCGTGCCTTACATGAAGTTGAAAATTTTGTTCTAGAATGTAAGAGGAGTGAATGATGTCAATAAGAGGAAATTAATCAAGGCTTTAATTAGGTCTCAAATTGTGGATTTGGTGTGTTTGCAGGAGACTAAAAAGCAAGAATTGTCTCTTGGGGTGGTGTGTAGCGTAGGAGTGGGGAGATTTCTAGAGTGGGGTGCAGTGAATGCTAGGGGTGTGGCTGGAGGCGTGGTAGTTTTATGGGATTACAGAGTTCAGTTTTTTTTTAATAACAACCATACTATACAAAGATTGACCTTTAGGGGGAGCAAATGGGACCAGAACATTAGTCGCAGAACTGGTTAATCTCATTACCAACACCAGTTTGGAGTATTCAAGAAAATGAGGAGAACTTGGAGAATTCCTTGGAGACCACGCACAATGATAGGACAGTGGAGATGCAAGTGTATGCTAGAAAACCTCAGGATCAATCTAGGTTGGTTGAAGGTCCTAATTTTTGAAAGCAAAACCAATCATCAACTTCAAATGAAGACATGGTTTCTATACCCCTTGAATCCAATAGTAATCCTTTTAGTACTGCTTTAATTTCTACTCCTCTCTTCGATACTGATCTTGATATTCCTATAACAATCCGTAAGGGTGTTAGGAGTTGCACCAAACACCCGATCTCAAATTTTATGTCTTAACATATGATTATAGGAACCTATAAGGCATTTACCTCTCATATAAATTCAGAGTTAATTCTAAGGAATGTTGAAGAAGCCCTTGCTAACCTGAAGTGGAAGCTATAAATGCTCTAAAGAAGAATGAGTGTTGGGATATTGTTGATTTACCCAAAGGAAAACAGCCAATGGGATGCAAATGGATTTTTTCACAAGGCGGATGGTTCTGTGGATAGATATAAGGTGTGACTTGTGGCAAAAGGTTACACACAAATCAATGGTATAGATTACTAAGAAACCTTTGCCCTTGTGGCAAAGATGAACTCTATCAGAATTCGACTCTTTCTTGTGGCTAATTACAACTTGCCACTACAACAATTTGATGTAAAAAACGCCTTCTTACATGGAAATCTTGAGGAAAAGATACATGAACCTTCCATTGAGTTTTGGAGAGAATAATGGAAGGAAATGCAAACTAAAAAAAAAATCCCTAAACGGCCTGAAACAATCACCTATAGCATGTTTGAAAGATTTGATCAATCATTCTTGAAGTTTGGTTTTCATCAAAGTCAGGCAAACAACCTAGTGTAACCTGATAGAACAAAACATATTGAGATAGACAAACACTTCATCAAAGAGAAAATTGCTAGTGGAATGATTTGTACTTCATTCATTTCTTTCAAGTTGTAACTAGCAGATGTCTTCACTAAAGGAGTTTTTAATTCAAGGTTCAACTCAATGATCAACAAGCTGGGAATGAAGGATATTTTTTAATTAGTTTGAGGGGAATTGTTGGAAATCAGTCACTGATCTCAAGGAAATCAGCTACTGATCTCAAGGAAATCAACCACTAATCTCAAGAAAATCAACCATTGAGCTCACCCTTGATTGATGGAAATCATCCATTGATTTCACCCTTAATTCCAGGGGTTAATTAGCTATCTTTGACTAGTCTAAGACCATTTTAGGAAGTTATTTTATTTAGTCAACTTTGTAATTAGGCTGACAAATATTCGTAGCCCTAATTTTTTAGAAGATTATGCTTTTCCTTTTCTTAGATTATTTCTCCTGTATAAATATGTATACTCTACTGTCAATAAATAACAATTTCAATCGAATTCTAAACCGATATATATATATATATATGTCTGTCTTTTTTCTGTTTTCTTGTCATCCACCCAGTGATCGTCTCCTTTGGGCATATTTTCTTTCTTACAATGCATTAATTTTTGCATGTAATTCTGGAGAGGTCAGCTTTGTCCTAAATCCAGTTGTTGTTTTAAGTATGTGAAACTTTCATGAATTATGATCTTGAAGCAAATATAATGTTAATGTCCATGTTGTATAGTAAAGTGGACAATCATATCACAGCATGTCCAGATATCTTCTCTCTGCCCATGCATATTTTCACACCTGATTATATGAAAATGTCCAATTCAATGTTATCAACAAGGTGACATCTAGGCAATGACTTCAAACAATGTGCTTAGGTAATGGGCAAGCCACTCTTTAAAGCTTAGGTGATGGAGTTATTCGTAGATATTGTTGCCTTATTACGGATAGCTCCTCATATTCAAAATCAATATACATCATTGCGTTGGATACATTTTTTATAATGTTATCCCTTGGAAACTTAGAAAACTAAAGAACTAGAAGTTAAAATATATAAGCCATCCAATAGGAATGCCTATGAACCAAAGCATCCTCACTTAGACTTGCTTCTATTGTCCATTAACAACTTGCTAGTCAACTCATAAAGTGAATGTCCGGCAAATCCCTTGGTTAAAATGTCAACTAGTTGCCTATCTGTGGAGATGTATGGGATATAGATGAGATCACTGACTAATTTCTCCTTGATGAAATGTCGGTCCACCTTAACATGTTTCGTATGATCATATTGAATTGGATTATGAGCAATATTGATTGTTGATTTATTGTCACAATAGAGTTTCATAGTTCCTTCGCATTGAATTTTGATATCTTCAAGAATCATCTTTAATCATAACAACTCGCAAAGGATATTAGAAGTGAATCAATGGGATGAATTTGCCATGTGGTCTATTGCTCCTAAGTCAATCAAGGAGACTAATAGTTGAAGTTTATCATCATTTTATCAAGGAGAAACTGGCTAGTGGGTTGGTATGCCCCTCATGCATCCTCAGAAAGATAGTTGGTTGACATATTGACTAAGGAATTTGTAGGTGAACCATTTCAATCTATCACAAACAAGTTGGGAATGGAGAACATTTACTGACCAGCTTAAGAGGGAGTATTGGTGCAGTGATTGTAAAATTCTCTTACTATCAGTAAAGCAGCTCTTTTTACATTGTCCTTTGACGTTGGGGTTGTGCACAAATTATTTAGATTAGCCAAGATGGATTAGGCTCCTTTGAGGAGTATTTGGGACATGATGACCATCTCATATAAGGGATTGGGAAGCTCTAAGAGAGGCCTAGTACTGTGGCATACCGCTTGTCTTGCTTTGATTTGGGTTGTATGGCGGGAAAGAAATGTTAGGATTTTTTAGGACAAAGCAAGGACTTCAGAGGTTCTTTGGGATGCCATTCATTTCCTTGCTTTCTTTTAGGCCTCTAGCACCACAACTTTTAAAGGCATTCCCCTTAATGTGGTTCAACTTGATTGGTTATCAGTATGTAGTTCCAAGAGTGTGGGTTAGTAAGGAGAGATTGCTATTTGTATTTATCATATGATTTATGGTATACCACAGGTGTTTAGGTTTACTTACTACCTTAGAGGTTCCATTTGTTTAGCTTTTGTTCGTGGGATGATTCCGCATCCTTTGATTGTACTTCTTAAATCCTAATTTAATATATTACATTGTTGTTTCTCATAAAAAAATAAAATAAAAAATAATAAAAAAATAAATAAAAAGTTGTAAATTTTCTTACTTCTCACAAAGTTGGTCATAGATTAACCATTAACATTCAAAGAGCAACAACTCCTTGATGAAGGATTATACAACATATATAGGTTAGGATATGATTTGAACCTGTTTCTCCTTTTGTACTGTTGACTTGATTTTTGTAATTAGGACTAATTTAGTTGCTGATTTATTTCCTATAATTAGTGGTTGATTTAGTGGAGTAATTCTAGGCCTAAAATAGAGTAATTTTCATTTTTTGCTTTTTCCCATTGTAAATATTATAAATAGTCCATAAATATATCCTGTGAATACACAAGTATATTCAGAGATCATTCTCTATTTTCAAAATCACCACCTTGTCTTTTGTCCTAGGCAATAGAAGCTCCTATTACCTTAAGTTCTCCTTCGCCTTTTACAATGTTGGTCCAATCATTCCATAAAAAAGGAAAATTTGTGCAACAGGCTGTTGCACTGATGCACTTTTTTATCATTGCTCCTGTGTAGCATGCAAGGTGGCCATTTGTCAAACCACTTTTGATGTAATTGAATTACACATTCTAGAATATATTACATAGACATGCAACATCTTTGGTGATGGCATGTGTTTTAGTGACTAAAACCTTATTAAGTTTTTGGATTTTTTCCAGTGTAAAGATTCAGAAGATACAACTTTTCAGTGATCATCTTGTAGTGTATGAGCGTGAAAACGGTCTGCCCAAGGTAACTGTGTATCGCCTCCCAGCAGTTGGAGAACCACTTACAAGTCTTCAAGGTGGTCAGATTATTGATCTTCTTGATCCTGTATACACGGTGGATCCATCAGAATCACAATTCTCTTCCAGCATTTTGCGGTTTTCTTATAGCTCATTGAGGACTCCTCGCTCTGTATATGATTATGATATGAGAACAGGCATTTCTGTTTTGAAAAAGATTGAAACGGTAAGTTATATGTATGGTTACTTTTAAAAAATTTACATTGCTCATTGTGTTTTAAGATAACAAATCTAGGTTGTTGTTAATTGTTTTGTTGGCTCTTGTTAATGAGAATATTCTCTTCTTGCTATCCTTGGATCTTTTTTTCCTTCTTATATGCATTCAAGTAAGTGCTCAGTTGTTAGAATGCATGCCTTCTTTTGTTTTCTCCAAGTGCATTATTGTTGAAAACATTACAGTCATTTTCCTTTGTTTTTGGCAAACATGATGGCTTTTGAAATGTTGGAATATGGTCCATACAAGGTTTAAACTCCCCTTGCTAGTTGGATTGACATAGAGAAACAATTTTGCAAGTTGATTTCACATTTTATTAGAGATGTTAATAGCTTTTGTTGTGGTACATTAACTGTAGTCATGGTGTCCTGTGATGGGGAACAGGACTGAATGTTGTTTTGGTTGGATGTATGATGTGGGCCAGAGCCTTTAGACAATGTTTCCTAGACCTTTATGCCATAGCCTAGAATGTTAAGAGTTATTTATTTAGTTACTATTTCTCTTTCTTATTTAGTTATTATATTAGAATTATTCTCTTTCTTTTTAGGAGTAAGGGTAAGTTAGTCTTTATTGCCTTTTATTAAGTCTATTTAAACTCTAATGGTGTTGTATTTTTTTTCTGAAGAGTGTTCATAATAAGAAATCCTTTTTTTTTTTTTTCTTTGAATCTTTTTTGGATTTCACATAGAATAGGTCTAGAGTGTAGTTGTGGTTTCCAGATTACAGGAAGGGCATATAGGGCCTGATTTTTTCTAATCCTTGCTCTGTCAGACGGTTTCCAAACTGGGAACCGGAGTCTGTGGAGGTCTTTAGGATCATCTATGGGGTTAGAGGAGGGTTCAAATGCATTCAACTGAATCAGGCTAATGATGGCAAGTTATCAGTAAAATCCTATGTCAAGGATCTGGATGGTCTGCCAGGGAGGTCCAAGAGGGCTTCCCTAGGAAAAAGAGGAGAAGCATCTCTGAACAGAGTTTCCCCATGGGAATTTTATGGGAGTTTTTGCCTCTTTGAAATATTCCCAAAATATCACAAAAATTTTCATAGTTTTTCTCAAAAAGCCTGGATCTTCCACTGGAAAGAGTTTGAGATTTTTTCTATGAGTCTTTGAAAGTTCCATGATTGGTTTGAGAACTTGATTGAAGAAGACCAGAATTTTAAATGCACAGCTCTGCGGATCCAATGTTTGGAGTTACTTTACTCCTTTTTGATTTATGGATTCTGTAATTAAGACAGATGTTCTTACATATGAGGTTGACTCCGTGGTGACTCATGTCTCAATTCAGCAGTCAATTTTCAAAACCACATGCCCTGCTTTAGCACCATGTCTCATTTGCCAGTGTAGAGCACATGATTTGTTGACTTTCCAATTTTCCTATGATGCCGACATGAATGGAAGGTTCCTGTGGAATTTTTCTTGGTCAATCAAGAACAATGTTATACCTCAAGATAGCACTTTAGATGTATTAGTGTTTGCTTCTCACAAACTGGTAACTGCATGTGTGAGCACTTTGAAGAGTCCATTACCATTTGCTTCATTTTAATGTAGCTTTTAAGTTTTGGTACTCTCTTTGATGGTGATGGGCCTGTCTGGGTGTTGTCAAAGAAAATAAGGACCCTGTTAAGGGTTGGTGTGGCCTTGCCAGTGTGTGGACAATATGGAATGAAATAAATAAGAGTAAGAATTGATTCATAATAACTAATAACTAAGATTGCTTGGGGTTGGATAATCTATCAAATGCTGATTAAGTGTGGATGATACAGGTTGTTTAAGGAGAGAGATTCATTGGTGGGGCCTTATCAGTGAATGTTATTGAAACCTAGCCCTATATAGTATTGGAGTGTGGGACCTACAGGGCTCTAGTTACCTAGGGGCAAGATCTGGTTTTTTGGTTGGTGCTGGAGTAGGTACCTCTGACAGAGCATTTGGCACTGTTTGCTAAAGGAAAGCAGCAACTTAGATAGGAGCCCATTCTAGGATTCATTTTGGGGGACCATCTTAATCAAAATGGTTATCTATGCTATGTTACAAGACTGCTGAAAGAAATAAGAGTTGTTGGGTTGTGTTAAAATGGGTTAGAAAATTGGATAGCAAAATAGTTTGTACAAGGAATTTAGTGAGTTAGTATTATGATGAGCTCATCAGATCCGATCATCTTAGAGATTAAAGACTTTTTCGAGTTTGATGCACATAAAATATTTCATGACAAGACTTCCATACCGCTTTAGGATGGGTAATTGACACAAAATATGGGATGAAAAATAATAAGTTCTTTATATTAGATTGACTATACACAGTTTCTATAGGAGATTACAAGAGAAGAAATAGGAAACTAACTTATTCCTAAATCATAAAACTATCTATTTACAGAAATAGGAAACTAACATAATAGGAAAATGATTCTCCTATTCTATTTACAACTCAACACTCCCCCTCAAGTTGATGAATAGATGTCTTTCATTCCCAACTTGAATACAAGATTGTGAAACATTGAACTGTTCAGCCCTTTTGTTAGGATATTAGTTAATTGATGTTCTGATGGAATATAGGACATACACACTACTCCTTCCTCTAATTTTTCTTTGATGAAATGCCTATCAATCTCAATATGTTTTGTCATATCGTGTTGTACAGGGTTATGAACAATATTGATAGTTGACTTGTTGTCACAATAGAGCTTCATAGGACCATCCCACTTGATTCTCAAATCATCTAGTATAATCTTCAACCAAAGTAGTTCACACAACGCTTGAGCAATGATCCTAAACTCTGATTTTGTAGTCAACCTTGCTACCACATACTGCTTTTTATTTCTCCATGTTACCAGATTACCTCCAAGAAAAGTACAATACCCTTTAGTTGATCTTCGATCCACTAGGGAACCTGCATAGTTAGCGTCGGTGTATGCTTTTAGAGCAAGAGTATTGTTCTTCTTGAACAAAATTCCTTTCCCGGGGTTGCTTTTCAAGTAATGCAGCACCCTGTAAGTAGCTTGAAGATGAGGTTCTCTTAGATCATGCATGAATTGATTGATCACGCTCACCAATAGGCAATGTCTGGCCGAGTCTGAGCAAGGTATATGAGCCTACCAACCAGCCTCTGGTACATTCTTTTATCCACCACTGGTTCTTCTTTAGCTTCTCCCAACTTATGGTTTGGATCTAATGGGGTAGAGACTGGTTTACACCCAATCTTCCCTGTTTCTGCTAATAAATTAGTCACATACTTTTGTTGAGAGATGAAGATCCCTTGTGTGGAATATGCCACCTTAATACCGAGGAAGTACTTCAATTTCCCTAGTTCCTTTATCTCAAACTCTGTTGTTAATCTCTGCTTCACTTCATGCTTTTCTCTCTCATCATTTCAAGTCACTATGATGTCGTCAACATAGACTAGAAGAGCAGTTACTCCCCCTGCAGCTGAGTGCTTAATGAAGAGAGTGTAGTCACCTTGGCTTTGTTTGTACCCAAACTCTTTCATGACTTTTGCAAATATCCCAAACCAAGCCCTAGGAGATTGTTTTAACCGATAAAGGGCCTTTTTCAGCTTACACACCTTGTTACCTGTGTTTCCCTCAAATCCTGGTGGGATGTTCATGTAAATCCCTTCATTTAAATCACCATGAAGAAATGCATTTTTAACATCATACTGTAGGAGTTGCCAATTGTAGTGGGCAGCTAGTGACAACAGGATTCTTACAGTATTCATTTTTGCAACTGGAGCAAAAGTCTCCTGATAATCAACTCCATAAGTTTGAGTGTACCCTTTAGCTACCAATCTTGCTTTATATCTCTCAAGAGATCCATCGGCCTTATATTTCAGCATGAAAATCCACTTGCAATCAACAATGTTTTTCCCTTTCGATCTTTCAACAATCTCCCAGGTTTTATTCTAATCTAATGCACTCATCTCCTCTCTCATAGCATCCTTTCATTCCTTTTTTGTCAATGCCTCAGAAACAGTGTTAGGGATGATAGTGGTGTTTAGACTCACAATAAAATTCTTGTGGGCTGGTGATAGGTGCTTAAGAGACACATAATGTGATAGTGGATAGAGTGGTCGGTTAGTGCATTCTCTGGTGCCTTTTCCAACAGCAATGAGAAGGTCTAGTTCTAGGCTGTCTGTTGAGTCAATGGAAGTTTCACCAGGTTGTGTATATAAAGGTGGGTCTGATCTTACCGTGATTTCATTCCTAGGGTCTGAGTTGGATTCTTGGACCTGCTTTTGTTCTAGAATGGCCTTTTCCCTTGAATACACCTTAGGAAATTGTGGAAAATTGCGAGTGACACTGGCTGGAATAGGGGATGACACAGGTTTAGTGGTAAAATTGGGTGACTCAAGTGTGATTGACTCGGATGACTCAAGTTCTTCATCACCATGGGTTGAGACATGAGGAAGATCAAGAGGTTCAAAGGACTCACAAGGACTATCTTCCATCATTGAAATCTCCCCCTGAAGAGAGGACTTGGGGAAAAAAGGTTTATTTTCTGTGAAGGTGACATCTGCAGAGATGTAAAATTTTATGGCTGAGGGATTGTAACAGTTGTATCCTTTTTGAGTGGATGAGTAACCAAGGAAGACATATTTTATGGTTTGGGGGTCTAGCTTGTCTCTATGTTGACTGTGGACATGAACAAATGTAGTGCACCCAAATACCCTAGGAGTGAGCTCATTTGAGGTTCTGAAGTGTGGATAGAAACTCTTAAGTATCTCTATGGGGCTTTTGTTGTCTAACACTCGTGAGGGAATTCTATTTATCATGTATGTGGCAGTAAGAACAGCTTCCCCCCAATAGGACTTAAGAACATTCCCTTGAAAGAGTAAGGCTTGGGTTGTGTTGAGTAAATGCCCATTTTCCCTCTCGGCTACCCCATTTTGTTGGGGTGTGTTAACACATGATAAGTCATGAAGAATGCCCTGTGATTGAAAATAGGGTGATAAAATCTGGTTGAAGTAATCTCTAGCATTGTCTGTCCTAAAACTCTTTATTTTAACCCCAAATTGGTTTTGAACCATTGAGTGGAAATTAGGTATAACAATGCTAACATCAGATTTTTGTTTAAGAAGAAAGATCATGTAACCCGAGTGTAGTCATCAATTAAGGATACAAACCAAGGAGCCCCAGAAACATTAGGTATAGTCAAAGGACCCCATATGTCACTATGAATCAGATGAAAAGGATGAGAACTTCTTTTATTGCTAATAGGAAAAGATACACGAGTATGTTTTGTCAATTCACAAGTTTCGCAATGAAACTTAGAAATATCTAATCTGAAACAGATGAGGAAACATGACCTTTAAAACCCTAAAAGATGGATGACCTAGACGTAGGTGATACAACCAAATGGTATCTTTATTTGAGGAACCGAGAAAAGACAACGACAAATAATTACTAGTTTTCTGAGAGGATTCAAGGTGGTAAAGACCACTCCTTTCCTTAGCAAGTCCAATCCTCCTCCCCGGGCCTTGTTCCTGAAAAACACAATAAGAAGGGAAAAAAATAGCATAACATTTAAGATCATGGGTAAGCTTTTGAATGGAAATAAGGTTGGTCGACAATTTTGGTACATGGAGGACATTTTTAAGAATAAGGGTAGGTGTGATGTATATGTCTCCGAAACCTGCAACGGTAGCTAAAGAGCCATTGACCACTGCAATTTTCTTGTTACTTGGGCTTGGGGTATAGGTATGGAAAAGTTGAGATTTGGAGGTCATATGGTTTGTGGCACTGGAGTCTATTATCCAATAGTCATCATAAACCCTGTGTGAGGCATTTATGCAAAAAGAGAGTGAAGGTGTACCTA
Source organism: Vitis riparia (assembly GCF_004353265.1). Lineage (NCBI taxonomy): Eukaryota > Viridiplantae > Streptophyta > Magnoliopsida > Vitales > Vitaceae > Vitis > Vitis riparia. The sequence goes on from NC_048440.1 coordinate 793,334, forward strand.
AAAGAGCCAAAGAACAAGTTCCAATAGGTTTGTCAAGGGATCCCAACAAACTTCTCAGCTTCTCCATTTCTTCACTATTGAGCAAGTTCCAGTAGGTTTGTAAAGAACACGTGAATAAAAAAAAAAAATCCAGCTATGAAGACCAAAAAAATGGCGATGAAGGCCAGAATGATGTCCAAGTCTTAAAAACCTACAGCTCTGATACCATGACACGAAATATGGGATGAAAAATAATAAGTTTTGTCTATTAGATTGACTATACATAGTTTATATAGGAGATTACAAGAAAAGAAATAGGAAACAAGAGACATAATAAGAAACTAACTTATTCCTAAATCATAAAACTATCTATTTACAAAAATAAGAAACTAATAAAACTATCTATTTACAGAAATAGGAAACTAACATAATAGGAAAATAATTCTCCTATTCTATTTACAGCTCAACAGTAATTATTTTAAAGACCTTAGTTTTTATTGGATAGGTTTTCAGGAAATTGTTAAGTATAAAATGCAATTTTTTATTTTTTTTGTCGAAACTGCACCAGACCCACAAGAAGAGTATTCTTGGTTTGGTTTGGATAAGTCTGGATCCAAGAGATCCAGGTTTTCAAAATTTCAGCTGTCTTTATTAGATAAGCCCATTCACTTTGTTTCTTTAGTTAATCATATTTTTTCATCAGAATCCTCACCTCTGCATTTAAACATCTATTTTAAATTCCCAGAGAATTTTTCCACAAAGAACCCTTGTTTTTCCATGAAAAGGCCTTTCAAGTGATTTTTTCAGTTTGGGAAACCCCTGGATGTATTCAACTTATTCTGTATGATGTTACTTTTTTTGAACCAGATCCAGTGGGTTGTTGGATTGGAAAGTGCTGGGCCTTGGAGGAGTTTATCTGTGTTTGGTATGAGTAGTTGTACATGGAAGTCAGTAAATTTGCAAGGTAACCTAATCAAGGATATGTGGCGTTGGGCTGCATATAGATTTTCCTGTGTTTTCATTTTGTATGGCGCAGGTATTCTCAATCCTTTGGGAAAATGCTTTGGGCAAATACAACCTTGGAATAACTCCATAGGAACCTCTTGCCACCTTAGCTTCGAACCTGTTTGGCGCTCTTAATGATAATTATTTGAAAGAGAAAAAGGATCAATTTCAAAGACGAGTTTGGAATCTGCTGTTCTTTGTAACAAAATGACCAATTTAAATTGAACAGGACCATGTCCATCTCAAAAATGCATTTACTTCATTTATTTCTAGGCTAGAAATGACTATGTAAATAATGGGTTGATATAATAACAATAATTGAAATTCTTGCTTTCCACTTGCACAACTAAAAAAAAAAACACTTGTTCATAATCAAGTGTATTTTTCAGTTGTTTCAGTTACTTCTCTAAACCTCTATTAACTTTATTTGTCTAGCCAAGAATTTGTTCTATTTTTTTTTTCTTTTCTGTGAGTTAAAATATGTATATCTCATCTCAGTTTTTCTTTCCACTCTTTTGCTCAGGTTTTGGGGGATTTTGATGCATCAAAATATATAACTGAAAGGAAATGGGCGAATGCTTCAGATGGCACTCAAATTCCTCTATCAATTGTTTACCGAAAGGATCTTGTGAAACTTGATGGATCTGATCCATTACTTCTTTATGGCTATGGTTCATATGAGGTAACTTGTTATTTTGTGGATTAATTAACTTGCTTCTACTTGTGCCAAGAGGATTTACTACCCTGTTCCTTGAGATAAATCATTTTTTGGAGAAAATAAATAAATAAATAAATAATAATAAAAACGAAACTAATGTTCCTTTAATTTTCAAGTGTTTTAGTGTTTCCAAAGATCAAAATTACTGCTTTAAGATTATATATATATATATATGTACGCATTACCATGTCACATTTTTGCAATTTCTTATCTAGAGAAGAATTAACCATTCCACCCTGGTTTCTCATACCTATGGCTAAATTATTATTTTTGAGGAATACTTTACTTATTTTTGGCATAATATATCTCTGCTTCTGTCCATTCTCGTGTGTCTCCTATTCGGGTGCTTCAACAACCTAAAAGGATTCAGCTTCCTTGGTCACATTCTTTGAGCACTTTTGTCCATCCTTTCTTATACAACTGTTGCCATATCAGAAAGGGTTTTCAGTTGTCAGAAAATATATTGATAAACTAGTAAATGCGATAATTGGACAAAACATTTCCATAATTGTTTCATGTTAATATCCCTTGTTAAGCATGTCTACAAATTGGTGTAGTGGCATTAAGAATCTTGTGTTGCCAACAGATTTGCATAGATCCAAGTTTCAAAGCTTCAAGGCTCTCTCTATTAGATCGGGGTTTTATATTTGCAATAGCACACATTCGTGGTGGTGGTGAAATGGGGAGGCAGTGGTATGAGAATGGGAAGTTGTTGAAGAAGAGAAATACATTTACAGATTTTATTGCTTGTGCTGAGTATCTAATAGAGATGAAGTTCTGTTCAAAGGAAAAATTGTGCATTCAGGGAGGAAGTGCAGGAGGGTTGCTTATCGGTGCTGTTCTTAACATGCGGCCAGATTTATTCAAGGCTGCTGTTACTAGAGTACCTTTTGTCGATGTGGTGACAACAATGCTGGATCCAAGCATCCCTCTTACAACTTCTGAATGGGAGGTCAGTTTTCAACCTAGTAATTTCTTTTAATTATTAAATTACATATTAATTCTAATAACAGTTCAGATCTGGATTTTGGTACCTGGGCAAGGAATTGAATCACTAATTGACAATTCTGGGAGGTTGATGCCCAACTTTGATATATTGGAGGGTAGTACAGTTGGTCTATATTGTCTCCCATATTAACAGCCAAAAGAGAAACATTGGCAACTCAATTGATCATTATCTAATCTTTTCAAGCTTTGGTTAGGAGACCTTTTTTCTGAGACCACTCTTTCATGGATGGCCCAACTTTTCCTCCTTTATGGTACATCGCCACATGTGTGGGCTTGTTGCTCATTTGCTTTAGTGAGTCTATATTTATCACCAGAGTTAAAGTCAATTCTCACCTCTTAGATTCTGATTTAAACTCTTAGCTCTTAGAAACTTGGCTCATGGGCTGAGAAAGTTATTTTGATTGACAAATGTATTTGAAGTAGGCGCTCTCTTGCATGTTGATGGGCTCTTCATCTATTTTCAGTGAAAATTCTGCACATTTCTGGACAAATGCCTGCCATTGTTAAAGGACCCTAAAAGGATTGCATAAACAAAATTTCATTCCAAAATACTGCAGGTCCTTATCAGACATGCTGATTTCAATTTAATGTTCTTTCATTCACTACATTTGATTCGAGTACTTTGACTGCCTGGGTGGACAATTGCTTAGTAAAAAAATATGGTGACATGGTTTGTATGTTGAATTGTGACCCAAAATGGTTGAAGAAAAGGGTGACGTTATACCAAGAAGTATGCGTGTACCCTTATCATCGTCACTCTTTTGATTCCAAAAGTTGTTCACATTATTTTCAATCCTTGCAATCCATTAATCTTTATTCTTGAATTTGAAGAAATTGATTGTCTGATTGAACATGAAGTCAACATTTTCCTGTGCAATTGCAATTGCCTACTGGTAGTATAAATGAATTGGATGCAGATAGGGGTACCACATTTTTTTCCCCCACCAAATAGATGTGATGTCTGAGGCGGAGTTAGGGTCCATTGTGTTGAATATAATATATTTATAGTGTACAATCTTTCTTTCCTTTCTTAATATAGGTCACATATATGGTAGTTAGTTCAATCTAGCCTTGTATATATATTTCTCTATTGTAAGAAGTTAATATATGAATGAGAATTACAGTTTTCTCTCTCTCTCTTTCAACATGGTATCAAAGCCAAGGGAGAAAACTTTTCACATCGGAAAAATTGATTGGTAGTGAGAATTATCTCTCCTGGTCAGCGTCCGTGGAACTCTGGTTTATGGGACAAGGTTATGAGGATCATCTTGTTACACCTGAGGATGCTATACCTGATGTTGACAAAGTGCAATGGAAGAAAATCGATGCACAATTATGCAACGTATTATGGCAATCTGTTGATCCCAAAATTTTACATCATCTTCGTGCCTACAAAACCTGCTTTAAATTTTGGACTCAGGCTAAAGGATTATACATGAATGATATTCAACGATTTTATAAGGTGGTTTCTGATATTGTTCATGTGAGACAATAGGACATGGATTTATCTACTTATATTGGTCGGATTGCGTCTCTTAAGGAGGAGTTCTTAACTTTGATGCCCTTCACTAATGGTGCTGAAGCTCAACAAATACAAACTGACAAGTTCTTTATGGTGTTAACCCTCATTGGCCTTCGTCCAGATTTTGAGTATGTCCGAGATCAGATTCTTGCTAGTCCATCAATACCATCATTGGATGATGTGTTCGCTCGTCTCTTACGCCTCTCCTCTACTCAGACCTTGTCGACTGATGGTTCTTCAGATTCATTTGTATTAGCCTCTCAGACTAACTTTCGAGGAGGACATAGTGGCAATCGGGGTCGAGGACAACGTCCTCAGTGCACCTATTGTAATAAGCTTGGTCACGAGATCGTTGCTATCAGTTACATGGACGGCCTCCTCGCACTGTCCACATTGCTCAATCATCTGATCCTCTGCTATCTCGACTTGACTCCGCTGCGAGCTCCACATCTCAAAGTATCACCCTTACTGGTAGTGATTATGATGTCTATCTCCGATATCAGGTAACCACATCAACTTCTGTTACTTCTGTTGCTCAGACCGATAATGTCTCTGTCTGCTTTACTCAGTCTCCTTCTCTTGGCCCACGTATTCTAGATTCTGGAACATCTAATCATATATCTGGTAATAAACACCTTTTCTCCTCTATTACTACTACCTCTGTCTTATCTACTATTACTTTAGCTAATGGTTCCCAAACTATGGCTAAATGTATTGGTTTGGCTCATCCTCTCCCTTCCCTACCTCTCCATTCTGTCCTTTATGCCCCTGAGTGTCCTTTCAATCTTATTTCCATCAGTAAAACAACTCGCGCTCTTAACTGTTCTATCACTTTTTTTTATAAATCTATGATCTTGCAGGACAGGAGTACGGGGAAGACGATTGGCATAGGGCGTGAGTCTCAAGGCCTCTATCACCTCACATCACCTTCATCTCCTGTAGCTTGCATTTCCACCGATGCTCCTCTTCTCATTCACAGTCGTCTAGGTCATCCTAGTCTCTTCAAGTTCCAGAAGATGGTCCCTCGTTTTTCCACTTTGTCGTCGCTTGCGTGTGAGTCGTGTCAGCTTGGGAAACATACTCGTATCTCGTTCCCAAAGTGTTTGAATAATCGGGCAAAGTCTCCTTTTGAACTTGTCCACACTGATGTTTGGGGTCCGTATTGAACCGCGTCTACTTTAGGATTTCAATATTTTGTCACTTTCATTGATGACTATTCAAGATGTACTTGGTTATTTTTAATGAAAAATCAAGTTGAGTTATTCTCTATTTTCCAGAAATTTTATGCTGAAATCCAACACAATTCAATGTTTCTATTTGAGTGTTACGCAGTGACAATGCTCGGGAATATTTTTCTACACCCTTTATTTCTTTTATGTCCCAACATGGGATCCTCCATCAACCATCTTGTGCTCATACTCCTCAACAAAATGGGGTTGTTGAACGTAAAAATCGACATCTTGTTGAGACAGCTCGTACCCTCCTTCTCCATAGTCATGTTCCTTTTCGTTTTTGGGGGGATGTTGTTCTTACAGCCTGTTACTTGATTAATCGTATGCCCTCATCTATATTACATGACCAAATCCCTCATTCCCTCCTTTTTCCTACCCAACCTCTTTATTTTCTTCCTCCTCGTGTCTTTGGTTGTACTTGTTTTGTTCATACTCTCACACCTGGACAGGACAAACTCTCCGCCAAGGCTACGAAATGCATCTTCTTGGGATACTCTCGACTTCAGAAGGGCTATCGTTGTTATTCCCTTGACACTCATCGTTATTTTCTCTCTGTTGATGTCACCTTCTTTGAGGACTCTCCATTCTTCTCATCCTCTGAATCTCTTCCCATTTCTGAAGTATTGCCACTTCCCTATATATCCCCCCCCCCCTTCAGATGCGCTCTCTCGTCTTCTTCAGGTTTATCATCGTCGACATCATGTTGTTGCTCCTCCTCTCTCTTCAACTGAGGTACCTGAACTCACCTCCTGTCCCATCGAATTCTCCTACCCCGACCCTGTCATCTACCGACCATTTGCCTATTGCTCTTCGGAAAGGTAATCGATCTATTTGTAATCCTCATCCTATTTATAATTTTTTAAGCTACCATCGATTATCTTCATCCTATTCTGCCTTTGTCTCTACTTTATCTTCTGTTTCTCTTCCTAAGAGCACTAATGAGGCACTTTCTCATCCTGGGTGGCGACATGCAATGGTTGATGAAATGGTTGCTCTGCACTCCAATGGCACATGGGATCTTGTTTCTTTACCTCCTGGTCAATCTACAGTTGGATGTCGTTGGGTCTACACTGTTAAAGTTGGTCCTGATGGTCAGGCTGATCACCTTAAGGCCCGCTTGGTTGTTAAAGGTTATACTCAGATTTATGGTTGTGACTATGGTGACACATTCTCTCCTGTTGCCAAGATTGCTTCTGTTCGCTTATTTCTCTCCATGGCAGTTATGTGTCATTGGCCTCTTTATCAGTTGGATATTAAGAATGTTTTCCTTCATAGTGAACTTCTCGAGGAAGTGTATATGGAGCAACCACCTGGTTTTGTTGCTCAAGGGGAGTCTAGTTTAGTGTGCAAGTTACGTCGCTCTCTATATGGCTTGAAACAGTCTCCTCGGGCATGGTTTGGACATTTTAGTTTAGTTGTTCAAGAGTTTGGAATGCTTCGGAGTGAAGCAGATCATTCAGTTTTCTATCATCATAACTCTTCAAACCAGTGCATCTATTTGGTAGTTTATGTGGATGACATTGTCATTACAGGCAGTGATCAAGAGGGTATCCAAAGACTAAAGCAACACCTTTTCAATCACTTTCAAACCAAAGACTTGGGCAAACTCAAGTACTTTCTGGGACTTGAAATAGCTCAATCCAGTTCAGGTGTGGTTATGTCACAAAGGAAGTATGCCTTAGACATCTTGGAAGAAACAGGTATGTTAGAATGTAAACCTGTTGACACTCCTATGGATCCAAATGTCAAACTTGTACCAGGACAAGGGGAGCCTCTAAGAGATCCTGGGAGATATCGACGACTTGTAGGCAAATTGAACTACCTCACCATCACTCGGCCAGACATTTCTTTTCCTGTGAGTGTGGTTAGTCAATTTCTACAGTCACCATGTGACAACCATTGGGATGTTGTGATCCGCATTCTTCGATATATTAAAGGAACACCAGACCAAGGTATGTTGTATGAAGACAGAGGTCATACCCAAATTGTTGGTTACACAAATGCAAACTGGGCTGGTTCACCCTCAGATAAGCGTTTCACCTCAGGGTATTGTGTTTTTATTGGAGGTAACTTAATGAGTAACAAACAAGATGTAGTGGCCAGATCAAGCGTCGAAGCTGAGTATCGAGCTATGGCTTTGGCAACATGTGAACTCATATGGTTGAGGCAACTCCTTCAGGAATTGAGATTTGGAAAAGATGAACAGATAAAGCTAGTCTGTGACAATCAAGCCGCATTACATATTGCATCCAATCCAGATTTTCATGAAAATACCAAACATATTGAAGTTGATTGTCATTTCATTAGAGAGAAGATCACATCAAGGTGTGTTGCTACAAGTTTTGTTAATTCAAATGATCAACTAGCAGGCATCTTCACTAAATCTCTCAGAGGTCCTAGGATTAAATACATTTGTAACAAGCTTGGTGCATATGACATATATGCTCCAATTTGAGGGGGAGTGTTGAATATAATGTATTTATAGTGTACAATCTTTCTTTCCTTTCTTAATATAGGTCACATATATGGTAGTTAGTTCAACCTAGCCTTGTATATATATTTCTCTATTGTAAGAAGTTAATATATGAATGAGAATTAAGGTTTTCTCTCTCTCTCTTTCAACGCATTGGATGTGTTTAATATGGAATTCTTGTATGTATAGAATGTGAATAAATCAAAATTTCATTTCAACATGGACAATTATACATATCTGATGTACACGTGTATGTTAAGATGTGGTATATACATGACCAGAACGTAATTCATATGCGTGTATGGTTGTGTTCTTGGGGTATATCCTATTTTTATTCGAGGATTAGTGGCTTATTGGATATCAGGTTATGTTTTCACTTGATCTTCAGGGCCAAAAATGAGCTCAATGGTTAATTACAATCATAAAACTTATCAATGTGTGTGTTATATGTTAAAAAAAGGACGTAGTGGGTTGATATTATCATTCAGTTTTATGTTAAAAAAAGGATGTAGTGGGTTGATATTATCATTCAGTTTTTACTCCTCTCAATATGGTTAGGTAAGCAAAATTTTAGGGTTTGATTTTACAATCTTTCAAGGAACTGGAATATTTTTATTGGACTTTCATATCTCTACCAAACTGGATGTTTACATTGTCCCTGATCAGCCTGAACTATCTGAATTGAGCCTCTTCTTCAATATCTTAACCAATTTTTAGAGGCTGCATACAGGCCTTGTGATATTTTCTTCCATGTAAAGTGTGGCTGTGTTATGATGATAAATGCAGTTAGAGTCAGATGTTGTCTTGATGATTATTTTTGTTTGCTGCAGGAATGGGGTGACCCTCGGAAGGAGGAGTTTTACTTCTACATGAAGTCATATTCCCCTGTTGATAACGTGAGCAGCTTCAACTTGATGGCTTTTTTTTCTTTTTCTTTTTTTTATTTATTTTTATTTATTTTTATTTTTTATTTTTTTTGTGATGTCTATCAGATAAACCAGGCACCCTACAATAGCCAACTTTCACCATGATTCATGTATATTATTGTTGCAAAACTTATATTCTTAAGGTTCTTGTTCTGACCTGTAATCTTTATTTGCACAGATTAAAGCTCAAAATTACCCAAAGATTCTCGTGACAGCCGGTTTGAATGGTAAGCATAATTAACACTTTGTTTTTATAAGAAAATTAAATTTTATTGATTGAAAAGAGTCATACTTTTGGTTTGGCAATTTCAGTTTCTTCATTATCAGTGCAGGTAGTTCTGTCAGTATAGAAGCCTAGTAGAGTGGAGTGAGGAAAAATGCTGTGGTTGCCTTTGTTTCACATGATGCTGCTTGAATATACATACATAACAAATGGCTCCAACCTGGAACATCTATAAATATATTCTTCTCTGAGCAATGTGATATCGTATGTGGATAAATGGGTTCTTGTTGTTCATTAGTTTTTGCTGGGCTGATCAAATAACATCTTTTTCATTTTGTCCTTTTGTTAATAGATTGTTTCTGTTTTTTATTTTTATTTTTTTATGTATTATTTCTGAAGTTATACTCTTTTACAGGCCCCCTTATATTGATGTTTCTACCCATTTCTAAAGGGACCACCAATGACCATGCCCTTAAGGTGGAACTTTATAGTACCTAGTCCAACCATTTATTATTTTGGCTGACTTAAACAAACAATGCATCAGATAAGGAATTTTTTATGCTGATGAGAGGAAAACCAATCCATGGAAATTTTATTTTATTTAATATTTTTCATTTTTGTAGTAGCACAGAAGTAGTGTAAGTTTGCATTTATGTTGGTTCTCCTTGTGGTAACACATTGGATGAGACTTTTTGCTCTTTATTCTTTTATCTTGTTAAAGGTAAACAAGTATTTTTACTTTATGTACTTTATTCCCCTCCATGCTACTTTGGACACCAGTCTTTTATACTTCCAAACACATTTTATTTCATTACTGCAATTGGCAAGTTATCTTATGAATCCAACTATAATCTATTCTATGTGGTAGTGTCTGATAAACATTTGATGATTTATGTGTTATACCACCATTATGTTCTATTGCACAATTAAATATTCAAATTTATAAGAACTTCAATGTTAGCTCAAAGTTTGAGAATTCTTCAGATATTCAAAATGCTAGTTGCCATGTCATTAAGTTAATGCCTGGGCATGTGAGCTCAACAGAATATTTTGATTCACTACGCAAAATAATGAGTGGTAGCTGATTTTACTAATATGGTTTGGACACGGAATATGAAGGGAGGATTGCATGTCTAGTTCTGGTTATATAATGTAAGTATTCCTTTCTTTGTATTTAATCTGAAAAATGACATATTTTGACAGATCCACGTGTCATGTATTCGGAACCTGCTAAGTTTGTGGCAAAGCTGAGGGATATGAAGATGGATGATAATGTGCTGTTGTTTAAATGTGAACTTGGTGCTGGACACTTCTCAAAGTCAGGAAGGTAGTTTATAATAACTTGCTATTCAATTTTAATTTATAAATTTAATTTCTGAAAGTGGGTTCAAAGAGTTTTGATAAGAATGCATTGGTTACAGAGATAAAAAGTAAGATCTTGCATGGCTTCAAAAATCTAGAAATATAGACAGGAATAGCATGAAGGCAGCTCATAAAAGGGTTAAGCTGTATGAAAAGGAAAGACAAAATGTTCAAATAGTTCACTTTAAGAGTATTAATTCCAAATTATTTATCAAATGAAGATTGGAAAAAATCAGACATGATATTATTTTATATTTTATGTGGAGGCACACACTTGCCATCATGGTAGGAACTGTACTTTACGTAAGTCTTTATTTCAATGCAATTCTCCTCTATTCAAATTCTAGAATTATAAAATGACATAAAAATGAAGTCAATAAACTAAGCATCTATTTTTGGTCTAATACCAATTCTTAGTTAGCTAGTTTGTCTCTCTTTCCCAAAAATCAGCTTATATATTTAGTGATTAACATCGTCTCTAGGGCAATTCTTGAATCATAATTTCAAATGTTAGTTAACTATTATTTAAGAGGGTGGTTGGTGATGGTCCTCTACCTTTTGAACTCCCTAATAATTTCCAAGGCGATCAAAACTCATATATACACCTTTTTTCTTATTTTTTAAATTGTCTAGATTAGCTAAAATCTTGATTGGTCAAGGATTATCAAATCAGTTTGATATCTCCCCATGAAGGATTCTACATATGGCCAATTGGATGGTCCATGTTCCACAACTTGATGGATAGACTACCAATTAGACATCAAAATCCATGATTTTTGGATGAATATATGCATAATTAAATAAGCTTATCCAATCTCTCAAATGTTTGAGTTTGCAGTTTTTTTATTTGTTTTAGATATTTATGTAGATATAAAAAATATTTAATGGATTAAATTACACTATATTGTTCTTCAAGATTGTAACTCCTTAGCTCAACAAAATTTGGGCTTAGCAAGTGATGAATCATACATATTGAACACATGACATGTAATTTCAAAGGGTGACACATGACAAAATTTGGAAGGCTACAAAATTAAGTCTTGTGAACAGAAATAAATCAAACAAGAAAATTAGAATTAAATATTCTCTTGTTAACAAATTTCCTAAACAATTTGCTCTAGCTAAACTTAGATTGATATTAGTTTGATGTTTCCAACTCAAATCCAACCTAACCTATGAAACATGTAGTCCAAGCAAAGGTGATGAGGGCAGTGGTGAAGAAGGAAGGTGATGGAAGAAGCAAAGGTGAAGAAGGTTTCGCTTCTCTTGGTGGAAGATGCTGGTTTAGAGTAGATTCGAAATCTTTTGAGATTTTGTTGGAGTTTGTAAATGGTAAGACAATGGGAAAGATTGTAGAGAGGGGGTGGGATTGTCCTCTTGGATTAGATTTAGGGAAAAGAGTCTTGCTAGGCTTTTGGAGGGCATGGAAGACTGTTCTATAGGGAAGGTGAAGAAGCCTTTCAGAAGGGTGTGGAATGAGGGTGGAAGGGGCTGCATACAGTTGCACAGCAACAAAGCTGGAAGATTCTGACTCTGTTCAACTGTGTATAGAGGAGAAAAGGTTCTCTCTTGTTTTCCCAGAGGGTAATGTTTTCCAAGGGGGTTGGAAGATCCTTGCCTCTAAACTCAGGAGCATTGGGGTTATCCCTGAGTCTAGGCCTGTGGAGGAATTTAAAGAGCAGTTTAAGCTCCGGGAGGAAAAGGGTGGTGGCAATCTGCTAAAGCCTGTGTCCTTTGCAGAGGTGTTGAACAGAGGCAAGAGGCTTTTGGGCGATGCATTCTGGATAGAGAGTGAGACAGGAGGTTTTTTATGTAACCTGGAGTCCCTTAAGAAGTGTCCGGTGGGGAGGTGGGACTGTCATTCAAGCTGCGTCATAGTTTTGGACTCGTTGAAATTTTGGGCTCGATATTCTTGGAGTTTGGAAGGAGACTTGTAGTTGTGTTCGTTGGGAGGTACTCTCATATTATTTAAGTTTGAAGATGTTTCGGAGGCTAAAAAGGTTTTGCTTTTGGGGTTTGGTTTGAGGGCAAGAGGCTGCAGTTGGACTGGTAGAGGCCAAATGTTGGTTGCCTCAGAGAAGATGTTTACTACGGTGAAGGGTGAGGGTGGTAGGTTTACTAGCTTATCTGTAGGGAAAATAACTTTTTAAATTTTAAGAGGTTGGGTGATGCTTATGGGAGTTTTGTGATGGTGGGCGTGGAGACTGAGGAGAGACAGCACCTGAAATGGGCTGGATGACTTGTTCGCTCCAGTGAGAGAGAAGCCAAGACAGTTGATGGTTGTGGAAAGAGAAATTGTTTTTGCTATACAACTGTTGTGGGAAGCTTCACCATGGTTGTCAAGGGTGGCTTCCAAGCAGTGTCTTAGAAAATCTGAGGTTAGGGAAGACTAGGAGGGAAGCTCATACGCTGCAGGGAGAGTGGAATGGGCTAAAAGGAAGCATGCAAGTGAAGGCTAGCAGTTCTGTTGATGTGAGGGAGAGACATCTCCCACAAGATAAGTCAAGTAGGACTTTTTCAAACCTAGTGAACTGCTTAGAGAATAAGCTCCTGGGTCTTCTGTGTTGATAGGGCTTAGGACTTCAGAAAACTTAGCTGGGAGTGTAGGGAGCCTTGTCTCCCTGGTCTAGTCCTCTAAGATGTCTGAAGGGAATCAAACGAGGCCTCCTAAGTTTGGGCCTTGTCTTATGGACTTAAGAGTGCAGGCCCATTAGTGGGCGGCCTATGGTTAAGTTTCCCCACAGCCCCCTTGTCTTTGGATTGGAGTGCTAGATAAATCCTTGGAGTCTCCTTTCGACCCCCTCATTTAGGCGTTGTCATGATGCTGGGTCAGCATCATGGTGCAAATGGAGTGGGTTTCGGGAGTCGAGGAAGTCCTCATGATAGAAGCGGCAAGGTTAGAAGGTAGGTTTTCCTGCTACCTTCCTCCTTCTTCGAACGGGTCTCCCTCTCATGGTGTCGGGTAAGTGTGTAGGGTAGGGTGGGGCCTCCCTTAGGGTTTCCAGGTCATGGCCTTTAGTCGTTAAGTTTGTTGCTCCAAGATGGGAGGTTGGTGGATCTCACAAGAAGCGTAGAGAAAGATTCCTCGTGTATGGATGTGATGACTAGGGCTGAGGAGTGAGAGGCCAGTAAAGCAATGGAGGCTTGTCGTGTTTTGAAGAAGGAGAAGATTGGCTATGTTAGCCTTCCTGATAACTTAGTCATGCTCAATAGCTTTTTGGGTTTGCCAGTGGCGGGGGTTGAAAAGAAAATTAACTCCCTTATGAGGAAAATGGAGTCATGAAAAGGTCGTAGGATTAAGCTTGTAAGGGGGAAGAGGAAGTCGTTTTTGGATGCTCATTTAGAGAGGGAGATGCGAAAACTGGAATGCCCAATCAATTACAACTGTTCTCCTCTCTTAGTCAGAGGAAAAGGGTGGGGGGGGAGGGGAGGGGGTGGGCGGGCAGAAGGATCTTAGTTCCTTCATTATGAGCCTGCTTTTTTTTATTTATTATTATTATAGTTTGTTTGCAGGTTTTTGGTTTCAGAAGGTCTCAGGCATGTTTTTTGTTTTGTGCTAGGCTTTACAAGTCTTTTTGCGGTGTTGATGGTGTTTTTGTGCTAGTCCTTCCCACCAGGGAATGTTCAATTGTTCTTAGGGGGCCATGGTTTGGTGGTTTTCAGGGTGGTTGGTATTTTCTCTTCCCTCTTCATCTAGCTAGCCTTTGCGCGTATGTTGTATACTTCGTGTGTACTTTGATGCGCCTTTTTGCTAGCACTTTTTAATATATTCTCTCATTTACCCATTAAAAAAAATCATAAATAAAGGAAATAAATCTTTCAATTGAAATCAAAAGAGAATTAAAAATAAATATTCTATTATTGGCAAATTTTCTAAATGAAGTAGACAAGTTACTACAATGATGAAGTAGCCAAATTCTGTGAATTAAGTAATTAAATCTTAAGGATTCTAAATTTAACTTTCTAATTTCACCTATAAATAATGGTGACTTCCTTCAATGGGGAGGATTGGGAAAAACAACTTCACATGGAAAAAGGGACTTCACAAAATATCCTTACAAGTGCGAGAAATCATAGAAGCACATTACACGTGTTCTTCATCATTCATTCGGTAACAAACCACTTTACACCCTCAATTGTGATCATCCTTTGGATTGTGATCAAAGTGAATGAATCAGAGGAAAAATATTCTTTTGTAAAGAATATTATCACAAAGATTGTACCTCACAATTATTTTAATACAAAATTTCTGTTCGCATATTTTTCCTATAGTATTACTTCTTTTGCTAGACTCTCAAAATTTGAGTACAATTTCTATCTACATTATTCCCAATCTTCTTAATTGGCATTCAATCTAGTGGTATTCTCCATTTATGTGAGCTACTTATTATCCTACCTCACTACCATGAACCTTTTGACTGCCCATTTCTTTTTGAAACACTGGGTTTGAACTGTTGTCCCCGTGTTGATGCTGTGAATGATCTTCATTGTAGATGAAGAAAGCTCTCCTCTAATGAAATTAAATTTATCTCCTGTTGGGGTTGCATTTAGATCTGAATGCTCCTCTTTTTAATGCACTTACCTACTACCTGCTGATCAACCTTCCTATGCCGAGAATCCTGTCCATAATATTCTCTCATATTGTCTCCCGCTTGTCATTCTGCTGATTTACCCCTTTCCTGAAGTTCTTGGATCTTCTTCCATATTGTGTTATTAAGTAGTGGAATTATGCCAGGCTTCTTGACCCCCACCTTAGCTGCTTTCTAGTGTTGGTCTGTTGATTGTTGCCTTTGACAAGAAAGAGGCCTAGGGTTGATTTTTCTTATGTTGAGCTCCGTTGTACAAGTATTTCCTGCATATTTTCTATTTGTTAAGCAATTTTGTTGGGTGCAGATTTGAGAAGCTCAAAGAAGAGGCCTTCGTAAATACTTTTGTACTCAAGGCTTTAAACATGGTTCCTACCCTTGGCCGTGTGCAAAGCTGATCAGGTCATAGAACATGCTGCTGATTATATAATGTTCTCTTGACAAACACGGTCAGCAACATCTTACACAGTGTTGTGTTCATTACATCAGGAATAATCTGAGATGGAAATAACTTTTGGAGAAGAGATGGAATTACACCTTGGAGGGATTTCTTTTGGCAGGACCACAGCAGCTTAGGCCTGATTGTTGCTGGAATCAACTCTTGATAATTCATATATATGGTCATGCATAGGATGTGTTTTTCATAGTTGAAACCAAGAGCATCCATAAAAGGCTGGAGTTGTTTATTAAGGTCAAAAGATATGGGAACGCAGAAGGTGATTTCCAACTTATTGGTAAATGTTATTCTCATTTATGTTTTTAACAGTCTCTCTATTCTATAGGGGTGAAGAAAATTGGTAATTTTGGTTTTACATTTTTGAGTTTGTATTGCTGTGTGGATGATTAGCAATCACATATTCTCACAACTACTACTATTCATTTCATAATCAACTAGATGATCCTACTATTGTTACACTGGTAGAACAGATCCCCTTTTTTTTTCACATCCTACCTGACTCTAGGGTATGAAACTACTAGAATACTGTTTTCCTAATTTATGAAACAACTGATTTAGTTCTGGAACTTAGTCAAGTTTTACTTTCTATATTAGGATTGAATCACAATTTGTAGCATTATTTGTTTACTTGTGGATGAAAGCAAAAATCTTTGTGCTTGTGTTGTCTTCCATGCTGCATATTACGGCACATTGTTTACAGGGGGAATGATGGTTATAGGGCAGATCCATGCTTTATCTGCATTCCTACAAAATGGATTGTAGTTATAAAATCTTCGTGACCGATTTCTTGGCAAAGTACTCAGAAGTGACGTGAAAACCAGCAGCAAAAATAGGCTTTATCTCATGTTTCTAGTTACTCTTTCATTGTCAAACTCATTCCCTAAGCCTTACCATTTTGAAGTTACTGAAGTGAAGAAGAATTGATAACTAGGAAAATTAGTAGAAATTGGGGACCCAAGAAAATGAACATTTAACGATTTTTTTTAGGAGGCATTTTTCATACGGTCTGCTGATATACCCAGACTAGTTATCTATAAGGGTAGGATGAAAAAATGGCTCCTGATCGTCGAAGGCAACCAGCTAGGCTTTTCTCTTGATTTGCCTGAGTTGCTGTATGCCTTTTCACCTGGTTGAAGGCAAGTTTGATCCCTGTAACTCATTGTTCCACGATGGGTCCACCGGAGGAAACCGATACTCATCAGGTTTCAATGACAATGCAAATTCTGGCAATGCTGGAGCCATCTGCATGATCCTGAAAACAAAATCATTCAGCATAAACGCACGTATTATAAGTAGCATATCCTATTTAATGTCTAAAAAGATTGAGCAGTGAAGCACAATTGAGACTTAAACCAACTTCTTGAATCAATATCAATGGAGAATTGTAGGGTTTGCTCAGCCGCATTTTTTTTATAATAGTTCTTAAAACTTAGAAAGCAGTTTTTTTTATGTCTATTCTATGTGAAGGCATTGTGCTCTTATGCAAAATGCAATGTTTTCGGTGTATTTTTTGTATTTTCAAATGTTTGACAAAACGGAAAAAAATAAATAAAAATACCTGAATTTTGTTTCTAAAAAGGTCATCCTATTTTAAGATTTTCAATCTAAATTTTTTTCCCAACGGATTTTTGTAGTAAAAAAAACTGTTTTCTATTTTGAAGAGTAATTATCGCCTAAGCCCTTGGTGTTTGGAGACTAAAAATTCCATCAATACTAACCAACTTACCTTTCATGACTGTATGGATCTTGCTTCTCTTTTACCTTGCTTGAAGCATCTTTGGGGAACTTCTCTAGGAGGTATTTAATCGTCCCCCAAACTGGTGGATTTCTGTAGGAAATAAAGTAGTTAATTAAAAGGAAACCCAATGTCCCCATTTTTTCTTGACAAAATTAAGTAGGAGTGTGTTTGTAGTGAAATAACAGTCAGTCAGCTGATACAGTGACGTATTTATGGTAAACAAAGTAGAATCTTCATGTAATGATCAATAGAGACCACCTTGATAAAGGAGGTGCCTCATTGAAGGCCTCACAGGCCTTCTTGCTCTCTCTGAGAAATTCATCTGCTGCTTGTAGAGCGGTTGCAGCCATTGCATGAGATCTTTCACTGTTCCCCTCTTCAAGGATTAAACTATGATAATAGTATGCAGCAACCTGACATATGAATGGAGTTATTTGATGCATCACACTAGTACTGCAAATCTGGGTTTAACAACTAATTGACTGCAATCTAACAACTTAATATAACGTTATCGGGTCGGAAACAATTTTCATATACCATTAGCTCTCTTCAACACATCATAATTGGTACTGACAAATTCATAAAAGATCAGCTTAAGCATGTTGCTTATTATTCAACTACCATAATATTAAGATCATGCAAGGTTTAGCCTATGTCATCTACTCAAAGAACTCAAGTTGTACTGTCACCCTTGTTGCCATGCTGTCACCTACATCGTCTATTCAACTACTGCATGAATAAGTCTAGGTAGATTCACCTCATTCCTGAGCTATGCCACTCTGTTACTTTATGCCATTTCCCAAAATAAACAGCCTTCTATCTTTACTTTGTAGATTCATTATCAATAACATGGACCAAGTACAGTAGAACAGAGGAAGCATAATCAGCTTACAGTTCAAAAAGGTTTATAGCATAGCGTCTAAGTGATGGTAACATGGTCAAGAATATCGTGAGATAAACCATCAATATGTTGTAAAAATGAAGCATGATATACCTTGGATTCAATATACTTCCAGGTGACAAAAAGCTTATGCTTTTCCCCCCATTCATTTGCTAGTGGAAAGTCGGTAATGGTTTGTTGAGCCTGCATAAAATAGCTTGAATTGATAGACTTATATTCTCAAATCACTCAATTTAGGGTTAGAACCAAGAGAACCCACAAGATGTATGAGTACTTAAACTAAAGTTAACAACCAACTTTTGAGAAGAATGTGTAGGAATTTATCCCAAACTCCCATTTTAACCAAGCTTTTTTAAAGAAGTTCACTTGTAAGAAAGGGATCGCATTCCATCTTCAAAAGAGAACAAATGTTTAGGATCTGTTGGGCCATGTTTGGAATGTTGGAATAGAGAATAGGAATGGAAAATTAATTCCATTCTCTTTCATTAATGTGTTTGTATTGTTTTTTAAAATGGGAATAGAAATAAAAATTTCTTTGTTATTATGTTGGAAATCAAATCTTACTCTTACTAAGATATTGATTCCTCTCTTCTACATGGTAGAATGATTCACCTTCATTGATTGCATCCTATTTCCATTCCTATTACCACATACCAAATGCACCCTTATTGGTTATGGGTTGGAGACTCCATTGATGTGATACAGATGGGACCATAAGGTCTCCACAAGATTTGTATGGTACCCCTGGGTTTGGGTGTCTGATATTAAGGGCAGGGAATGAGGTTTAGTTCAGAGCTTAGCCTTTTACCTGATGCCAATATGTTACCATCTCACATGCGAGCCTTCGCTTTACTGCTGTTGTAGCTTTAACACTATCAATTGCCATTCCAAGTTGAATATCTACACCCTATATCATATAGAGCAAAGACATTAAGCTAAAGGAGTAAAAGCTTTGTTCATATGCAAAATTTTATCATATGAAAGTAAGTGATACTAGAAACCTTTACTAGGAATGATTCTTCCTCTCACACTCATTCTGTTCCGCAAAGCATTCATGGTTCTATTTTGAGATAAATGACTTAGGTTTATTTGATATCTCTAGGGTCTACATGTCTAAAGTTCCCATATGTATGTGGCCTCATCGCCACAAGTGGAGGACAGACAGGTATGTAAGCAAGTAAATCACGGACAGCCTCCTTTGGGCCCTCCTGCTAAATGAGGTTTTGATAATATGTGGGACAACCAATTTTTCTAAGTTTGAGTTGCTTGTTGGACAACCAATTTTTCTACAGGTTTGAGTTGTTAGGAGTTGTGCTTGCAATATATTTATGTTATCTTACAGTTTTGCAATAAAAAAGATCATAAAGGATGGCATAGGTTCATATGTTTCAAAGGCAACAGTCAGATGCCAAACCCGAAAACTACATAAAGAAAGATTCAATAGAAATGAATCAAAATTCAACCTGACTGAGTGCTTGCAGGCAAAGAGCTCGTAGCACACCTTCTGCCAGGTCCAATGGTAGATCTTTCCTACAGTAAGTGATTCCAAAGTTAATTAGAGCCTTCAAAGAAAATTTTTGGAAAAATTACATGAAAACTCCAGAATATTTCAGTTTGTAAAGTTTTCAGTAAGAAGTCTATCAGCAAACCTGAGTTCAGGTGGGAACTGAGGGAGAACATGTTGGATAGCAAAATCTAAATATCCTGCTGCCTTGAGAAAAATATCGATGGAAGCTCGTCTGCTCTCTGATACAGGACATAAAAATGGTATTTCATATGAAGTGCAAAAGCAGAAAATGGTACAAGACATCAAAAGAGCAGCTGAGCAGCCTACAGAGTCCCCCAGCTTGACCAACCCAAACACAAAGAGCTCGGTTTTAGGAGCCTTAGGAAGCTAAATATCATGGACTTTGTATATCAGAAAAGCAACAACGTTGGTCTTCTAATAAAACAAAGGCATTAAGGATGAAAGATCATACATACACTTCACAACTAATACTCTCTAGGAGTGTGAATTTTCTGATTTTGGTTTCTGCTAGAGCACCAAATACATCATTGGGTCGAAATCCTAACAGTCTAAGCTCTTGGGTTCAATATGGTATCAGAGCTCTACTTAACAAAAGGTCTCTAATTATTTGGGATGCCTCTCATGTTAAGGAATTAAGCTGCACATGAGGAGGTGTTAAGAGCATGATATACAATAAGAGTCGAATCCTTACAATTTAAGCTTTTTAAGAGAACACTAATGGCATGGAAAACCCATTAAGATGGCAAAAATGAACCTAATGAACCTAATGAAGTAGAACAGTGAAGAACAGACAATTCTGTAAGTTCATTAAAACGTTCAAACTCATCCTAGGAAGATACCATTTTAGGATGTGTGTTTCCTCAGTTCATTATTACCAAAACTAACAAAAACTAAAGAGGAACCGGAGCACCATTCACAATATATCCTCACCTTCTGATAATGTTGACTGGTAACCATCAGCAGGTGTTTTGGGAAGAAGCAATAAGTTAGCCTGCAATAAGGATAGCATGGCCATCAAGTGCAAAACCGAGAGTACTTCATACCAACAATTTGACATGGCCGTCTCCTGAAAATTCAATCTGATTCAGACAAGGAAATTTAAGTAGTCACATGGATCAAGTCAGGGGTCCAGATGCTGGTGTGATGGTGTCTTACCTCTGTGTCATCTTCCTGATTTATCCAAACAAATTGCAATTTATGTTGTAGCTGGTGTGCTGAATAATGTGGTTGAGGAAACAATCAGAGTTCATCTTAAACAGGCGTAAACACCCAAAAAAAATTGAAGTCTTGGAAATCTCCCCTCAAAGTGGGGGATACCTACTTGGCTCTCAGCAAGGATGGGGTTTAGGAATAGCATTGGTGGCCTAACCATAGTGTAAAACAGGCATAACAATGCAAATAAAGGACTTCTAATACCAATAAAAAGATCGTGCGAGTGTAATGTAGCTCTGATCCTGTAAAAACAACTGAGCTTTTTTCCTACGAAAATTCATTATGATAATTTTGCAGACTATATCTTCTTCTTTGTTCCATTTTGTTTAATTCCTAGTCTCACTACCCAATCGTTTGAAAGAACCAAATTCATAGTCAGGCTAAATAAACTATGACCATGGGCAATCCTTCTGTTAGGAATAGTGGCCTTACTCTATTAAATATGCATCTTGCCCGTAGCTGCTAAGGAGACCAAAGGCATGTCAAGTGTACATCGAAGAACTTGAACTCAGATAAATCACACTTACGTAAAAGATTTTTCGTCGTTTTCAACCACCCAGATTTGACCATCTCATTTAGTTGACTTGTGTTTTCATATAAGAAATAGGATGACACTCCAATTTTTTGTTGCCCAACAGAAAACAAACTTAAAGTGGCTTAGGTAGAAGAATTCAAACTTACAGGCCCTTTCACATACCGTTTTGAGCTAGTCCCAGCAGAACTGGGAGGTAATCTTCAAGAGCCTGCTGAAGATCAGCCATGGCCGAGCCTCCTGCAGAACAAGCCAACCATGAAAATAGGGAAGAAAAAACTTATAACCATAGCCAAAAACAACCTACAGGCAACTCCACAACTAAACAAACCATGTCTTGTGGCTACTCTTCTTGATTTTGCAGGCACCAATCCTTCTTCGCCGGCCATCACCACAATTCTAGTCCTAAGAGCCGATAGGCGCTCCACCAAACTCCTAGACAACCCATCACCAAGTTGTCCAGAGAAGTCCATAGCTTTAGGAGTTCTCAATCCGGGAACAAACACAACAATCTCCCCAACATTTCTTGACCTCCTCCTTTTTTCCCTGGAATACTTAAGCGTTGATAACATGCACCCCATCTCATCAAAATTCAATCTCTGCCAAAGTGCCAATACAGCCACGAATTAATCCAAGAACCCACCATTTCTTCCCACAAATTAAAAGGTTTATATGCCATAAACTATACTAGTTTTCATAGAAACTCTCACAATGAATGCAGAAAATCCATAGAGCTAGTTCAATACCAAACAACACAGAAGAGGGCAATTGTTCTAGAGAAACCAATGCAAAGCCAGTTCTAATAACCCCCCAGAAATGAAAAGAAAATGGAACAATCAAACCAAAATATTTTCTGGGTTGTGATTTAACCCTAAATTCCCAACAAATCATACAAGTAAACAGGCCTTAAAAGATGCAACCAATGCAAACACAGATACAAAAACTCCCCAAAACTGCAAAGAAGATGAGCATCAACTCAAATCATTTTCTGGGCCTTTTGACTCAACTCTAGATTCCCAACAAATCACTGAAACCAGCATTCACAATTAATCACATCAATTCAATCTTCACACACCCACCTTGTTCTCCAAGGCGGGTAGCCCTCACAAAATCTCTCTGAATCTGAATCTGAATCTGAATCTGTGCAGAGCCACTTCACCAATTAGAAAAAGGAGGAGAACAAAGAGAATTTGAATAAGAACAAAAACGGTTAGTGCACATACTGTTCAGTTCGTTTCTGTTCTGGTATTTGGGTTTCTCATGCCAAGAAAAGTGTGGTGTCTTTTGCTTAACTTTTATGGAAATCTTTGCATTATTATTTGAACCAGATTGAAAGGTAGACAAATCTCATGCGTCACAGCACAGGAACCAAGAAACGTGAGGAGAAAGCAGACCCCCCCGACTCACATTTGAAAGTAACTTTTAAAAAAAGCACTCCGTCCATTTCCAAAATTCAAACTTCATTGAATGCAGACTACACCGTCCTCTGCTTTCTTTTGTCCTACCAATTCTGTGATACAATTTTCATCTTGTCTGTACACTGAGAAAAGAAAAAGAAAAAAGAAAGGCCCATTTATGATAAAGTAGAGTCATTAGAGATGCCATTGCCTTCCCTTGATGGGAAGTTCTACTTACGTTTTCCATCTGTTCATTCATTTATGCCTTTAAGCTTATTTATTTCTGAAATGGTTTTCTCTAATATATCTTTTTGTTTTTGTATTTTAGCTTATATATATACATTTTTTTTTATAACCAGGAACCTTTTATGGCCTAGTTCATAAGACTCTCCATGGGACCAAAACGTCGAGGTGCTGATTGCTCTGCAACAATCAACATCAGATAAATTCAGAATATAACTTTTTATTGGATATTTATTTAATGGTTGAGATTTTGTTACAAGTGCCAAATAACCCAAAAAGTAAAATTACATATTTGGTATGATACCCATTCAACATGGTAGAATTTTTATCTTCCTTTTGACTTTTTTCTTTGTTCTTTTTTCAATCATTTTGATAAAAAACAAGTAAATAAAAATAAAAGATAAAAAGAAGTGAGAAAAAGGTGAAAAAAATATTGATTATATTCGATCACTCAAATTTACTTTTCAGTATCAATTTTTCACAAAAAACAAAAAAAGATGATAAAAAGGTCTATCAAGAGCCATGTGTGATATAATTTTATTTTGGTTTTAGTTAGCAGCCAAGAAAGAAAGTCAAAATTTCATCAACTATAAAACAATTTCTGACGTGTCCCAAGAAATAGCTTGTGAAATAATATTATTTTGCTTACATATTAAGTTATTTTTTAAAAGTAAATAAAACAAACTTAGCCTAAATTAATAGAGGGAAATTCAAAACACAGAAGTAGGTGAAAAGCATAGCCTGGGGGAGTGGGGCATGCCAAATCATTCAATGTACTATCTATCAAGTGATCATAAATTTGGAGGTGCAGGCCAGTTTAAAATTCAAACTAATTTTCATGTTTTTTTTTCTTTTTTCTTTTTTAATTGACAACTCCTTTGTAAGAAAAGGGTTGTGGCCTAAACCACTTGGACCTCCCCACTCAACCTCAGGCTTAAAAAGGATGTACCAAAATGGAATTCAACCGTTCCAACCTCATTCATTCAAATGCTTATTTTGCTTGGTTTAAGTTGTTAATAATTCAATAATAAAATCTTTATTAATACCAGCATGGATATTGTTTATTTTAATATCTTCTTGGTATTTATTTATTCTCTCTCTACTTGGGTCAAGCTCCGAAAGTCCATTGGATGTGTGCAGATAAAATAGAATAAGCTTGTCAAATAAATAGAATTGCATGGGCCAATAGGGTTGAGGTGAAGTTCCCTAGAGAGCACAAAGTCTACACAAAAAACAAAAGGAAGAATGTAGATACTTTTAATATTGTTATGAAATAAGAAGGTTTTTATGATAATTTATTGGGATATACATAGGGTTTTAATTCAAATATTAATATAAACCTTCTTCTAATTTTCTATAAAAGGAAAATCTATTAATATAACATACTACCCTCAACATGGCTTATGGCCGAGAAAAAGCTCTATTAATATTGTCTAAATTTATTTTTCAGAGAAGGTGAAATGCCATATTAATTTATTTTTATTTCAATTTTCATTATGTGGTCTAAATTTACTATATTAGAATAATTCAAAACATAATCTATCACCACATATCAAACCTACCCTACCTGATTTCACTTTCCCTTTAATTAAGCATGTACTTGCTTGAACCCTACTCTATGAAACTAATTTATTAAATGGGTCCATCTCATCTTGTCTACTATTTTAGGGGATAAATGTTGCAATTATTCCAATTAATAAATAAATATGTTAATTTTTATAACATTAATAGGGAAATATAATATTCTAATTCTTAAAGAATTAAAAATATCATTTATGCAACTAATCCATCAGCCTCTTTATTGAAGTTATCACAAATTTTTTTGAATAAGTTTTGTTGTATGATTTTTTTATGATAAAATTAAAAATGTTTATGTATTATATATCATCCCAGAGTTAGCTAATTTGGATAACTTATTAGTAGAATCCAATCTTTCTCCTTATACAATAATAAAATGGTAATATTAAATAATTATTTTAAATATATAATTTTACATATTTATTATTTTTATTTGTTTCTTATTACAATTTTAACTTTTATTATGAAATATAGAAACATTTTCATAAATATTGTTATACTTGAATTTTTATGGTACAAATCCCTCATAAATTATTGATATTATATAATTGTGGACTTACATTTTTCACGTGTGTCCCCACTTGATAGTGTAACTTGCTCTTTAGGCGAAAATTTGCATTTTTATAAAAAATGGAGTTACCATTTTTTTTTTTTTTAAGGAAGAATAAAATAAGAAACTAAAACTCTACAAAAAATGACTCTTTAAACTTTTGAAAAAGCGTGTCTTTGAAAAACTTGAGTGTAAGTCTAAGCATCAAGTAGGTTATCTATTGAAAAGGTACTTTAAACATAACACCCCTCTAAACCTTAAAAAGATCTTTACTGACTAAATTGAAGGAAGTGTGACAATTAATTGATTGATTGAAGGTATCAAGGAAAACTAAAGGTGATTACCTAAATTCTAACAACATATTAAGCATGTAAAACAATTATTTCAAGTCACAAGTACAAAGGAGGGATAAGGTGCATACTTGGACTACAAATCAAGCGCTATCACAAGACATCAAAGTTATTTCAATATGCATTATCATTTAGATCAATGGATCAAATATAACAAGTCAAACAAAGAATAATCAAACAACCAAAAAAAACATATCAAGCACGATGATGCTTGCACATGAGGCATTTAGATCTATAGACTTAGAAGGTAAAAATAAGGGGCATACATGAGTAGCATATGTTTATTACAATGCACTCCCATAATGTTAAGGATGTTAGACTAGGTTACAATAACAAATAACAAGATACCTAATTTTAACATGCATGACATATGTATAATATAAAAGAAATAACAAGTGTCTATAGAAAATATTGCATATTCACAAGGAACATATATACAATTCATTGTTAAAGCTAAACCAATGTGCAAGAGAACTAGAAACACTAAAGTTAACTTTTATGTCAAACCATGTAGTAAGGGACAAAACAGTTGTAGTAGAAAGGGAAATCATAGTATTATTTTATCATGAGAAAAATCAAACAATATCCTCAATATGTCTACATTACAAAATAAAGTCAAAGTCAAGTCATAGTATGCCCAAAAACTCCAGATTAAATAATAGAGTAAGCGTTGCACAAAAATTTCATCATACAATCAAAATAGAAGGGTTCATAAAATAAATCCCAAAAAAAAAAATTATCTAGAAGGTGGATTTAATTACAAGAATTTTTAGGAAACATCTTCAATGTGTCTAGTTTATCATCCAAGTGGTCAAATAATCATTCAAGGCTCATATTAATTCCAAAATTATAAAAGTTCCAAAAGGACTAGAACTAATTAGAAAGCAATGGCATGCATCAACCAATTTTAAAAAAATAACCATAGGACTCCTAAAATCACACAAAAATACACACAAGCCTTTCAAAATGTCTAGTTTGCATAAATAATAATAATAATAATAATAATAAAAATAGAAGTCATGCAAAAAAATAAAAATTAAAAATTAAAACACATAAACATGTCATTTGTCCAGAATTAGTCCAAAGCACTAGGTACATCATTGAAAAATCAGATCTCATACTAGAGAAAATATATCTCAAATTTCCTATTCTTTAAATTACAAAAATTTTCCTTTTTTTTCATCGTGGGAATTTAAATGAGAGAAAGGATTAGAAATTCTTAAGAAAAGTTTCCATTTTCGGAATTTTGTTTTTCAAGTATTTTGTTGGAAGTGGCAAGGTTGTCATTTGGATTTTCATATTGTTTTTCAATCATTTTTTTATTTGAAAATTTGAATTTGGTTGTTTTGGATCGTGATGGTGTTTTGATTTGGTGCTTTAACTTCTAGGTAAAAACAACTTTTGGATTAAAGTTGTATTAGAATTTATCACAAAAAGAGAATGTACAGTTTAGTTATGTTTTTTTTTATGAATTTGTCTATTTTCAAAGACATTGCAAATGTGTTTGGTCAAACTTGTTTGGTCGCCGAGAAAATATGGTGAAAGAAAATGAAGTGTCATTTTGGAACTTAATTTTCATTATTTAAAACCTGAGATTCAACACCATTTAGCTTATTAGGTTGTCATTTCTTCAAAAATGAAAATCTTTGTGGGTAAAGAGGAACGAACGACAGGAAAGAGGAGAGATGGAGGGGTTTTAGGGTTTGAAATGAAAATGACTCTTTTACCCTCGCTTAAACAAGCCACATGGAGAACACATGCGCCTTTCGTCCAATACAAGTAACACGGCCACTCCAAAAATCTATGTTACATGTAATTATAAACTATGGAGGGTACATTGCTCAATTTTAAACTTGATGGGGCAATGTGCAAAACACGCAATAGGTTAAGGGAGTAAAGTGTAATAAACTCAAAAACTTTTGAAGATGATTTTAAGATAAGCTAAGGAAAAAGAAAGCTAAGCAATCCTAAACAATCGACAAAAAAAAAAAAAAAAGGATTTTCAATTTCCAACTTAAAGAGACAACCAAAAGAAAAAAAAAAAAAAAAACGAAGTCAAAAGAGACACTAACTTGAATTCCTTTTTGGCTACCTTTCATTTATGACCAATGAGCCATATCCATGATGGAAAAAATTCATTTTGACTCAACCGAAAAAGGCAATTAGAAAAACTTTCTACTAAAAAATGTTCAAACTCTAGAATTCCTCAAGGTGCATACAAAATAGGTATCAAGATAAAGAGAACCAACATGAAAAATTTAACCAAACAAATATCTAGAAATTTTAAAATCTAACTAACATGAAAGTTTAACTAAATATAACATTTAATGAATTTCTAAATGACAACCATCATGAAAATTTAGCCAAACATGCATTGAATGGATTTTTAAAACCTAACTAGCATGAGAATTTAACCAAACTAGTATCCATTGAATTTTTTAAAAGCTAACTAACATGAAAATTTAACCAAACATACATCCAATGAGTTTTTAAAAGACAACCAAAATGAAAATTTAACCAAACATACATTCAATGAATTTTTAAAATATAACTAACATGAGAATTTAACCAAACTAATATCCAATGAATTTTTAAAACATAACTAACATGAGAATTCAACCAAACTAACATCTAATGAATTTTTAAAACATAACTTATATGAGAATTTAATCAAACTAACATCAAATGAATTTTTAAAACATAACTTAACAACAATTTAATATAAATCAAAAATAAAAATTAAACCAAACTCAATCTTTGCAATCTAGTATAAATCGAAATCAAAATTCAACCAAACTCAAACCTTTTCAATCTAACATGCATCACAATTAAATAATGCATGTGGGACGTGTGTTTTCTCTTTTGAAAGCCTCCAAAAAATCTTTTTCTTCTTTTATGGAGTTTGTGTGTGAACTGATGCCTTTCATGTATGTGTTGCAGTGTGGAGACTTCTTTATATATGCATGCATTAATGCCTTCACATAGTGTGTTTTGGTGCACGACAAACAATGTAAGTAGTTGGCTAGCCTTCCCTTCACATAGACAACGATTGCACCTGCACAAAGGAATGTCCAAATGGGTTTTCCGAGCACACCCCACCGAAGCTTAAGTTAGGTAAGGAAGACTTGAGAATAAAATCAGTGAAAAAAATGACCACGTACTTTCTTTCTGGTGATTAATGGTTATTTATCCTTACTCAATGGTAACATCTTCTTTGCACTTTTATTACACCTTCGATTGTGTATTTATCGCCAATGATTGTCGGCTCATAACAACT
Organism: Vitis riparia; assembly: GCF_004353265.1. Classification (NCBI taxonomy): domain Eukaryota; kingdom Viridiplantae; phylum Streptophyta; class Magnoliopsida; order Vitales; family Vitaceae; genus Vitis; species Vitis riparia. Next base: position 822,131 of record NC_048440.1, read on the forward strand.
TTTGAGCCTTGAAGTCTATCGTTTATGCTTAGTAACAATTGTGACATTTAATGAGTTTAATGTCTTTCATTTTTAATGCTTGATAGGCGATGTTGAATGGTGCCAAACGGGTTTGTCTCGCCTCAACATTAGAAAGGCAGGCAACCTTGTAGAATGACAAGTCTTTAAATACAAAATGCTAGCCTAGAATTAAGGTAGGAGGAGAAAGTCGCAGAAACACTAGAATCACAAACAAGCAAGGTTGTTCCAGCAAACTTTTTAAATTCTTCTCTGTCAATAGTACAAAGAATTTTTGTTCAGCTAGATCAATCTCGAACAATTTGTTGAGATGTCCATGTAGACTTCTCCAACCACTAAACTAAGTGACCGCGTTTCTCTTTGCCTAGATAGAGAAAATATTAGCTATCGTTCAAAGAAGTCGTTCATAACAATAATAACAAAGCAAGCTACACAAATGGAAACTATACTTGGTAATTCAAGGGAGCACTTCGACTTGAACAATTGATTTGGCCCCTCTATTGAACCACCCTATGGGTCGAATACCAAGACTTGCCATTTAACCCATCATTTGTTTGAGTCAGGAAGGTTGGTTATGAACTGAAGGGACAGGTTGTGAGTCGATAAGCTAAACCGCTCCTTAGGGCTCATTTTTATGATACACACAAAGAGAATCTCTAGGAAAGAGAGATCTAATTGGTACAACACGTCCAAAACATTGCATCCCATTAAGATCCGAATGACATTAGGGTGAATGAAAGCAAACCAAATTTTAGAGCAGTGTAGAAATTGTTTGAGAAGAGATAGGATTGGGAACCAATGTCCTACAATGAATTGTCCTTTCATGAAGCAAATTAAGTCTTGAGGAAGTCCATCTGTCTACAAAGCTTCTCCGTCTGATAATTGGATGGTGATAGAGTCGGGGATGTGAAAACGAGCCGAAACACCTATTCAAATAGCTCATCCACAGGGCGATCCATTCTAGAGCCCCCAGATCTAGAAGCCTTTTTTCCGCCTCGCTATGACCTACCATTTATGGAAGCAACTCCTCTTCTATCCATGATAGATGGAACAAAGTCGTTTAGACCCTTGTGTTAAAGAAGCGCAAACTAGTCAATACGATGAAACCCTAACCAGCAAAGCTAGCCAAGAGGTTTCGCGTTCCCCAAACGAAATAAGATACAAACCCAAATGGGCTAAAGCCAAGCTATCTAGTACTGTCTAAACATAGCAAAGACAATGTTCTCTAAAATCCTAAGATGATTTCAACACCAGAAATCTAAACAAACACACAATAATAACCAGACACATTTAGAATCAAACACGACAAATACAACAAGAATACAATCCCCAAAAACGAAGCAATCCAACACATGGCAACACATAGAAAAACCAAACGTGACACTATAACAAAACAATGAGACAAAAAGAGAGACTAACTTGGAAGAACTTTTGAAGATGATGCAGAGAGCAAAGGCGAGGGCAATATCATCGACGATAGTGATAGAGTGCAAAGAAGTAGCAAAGGAGTACAAAGAATGTGTAGTAGTTGAATAGCCTTCAAGAAAGAATGAGAGAAAAAACCCAAAAAAAAACATCCCTGTATAAGGAATAGGTGCGTGCATCAAGGAGTCCGAAAGGACATGTCGCCAAACAAGTCACCCTAATGATGTAATCCTTCATGACACGTGCAGTAGATATGTGTCCCTTTAGAGCCAAAAATTTGAATTGCAATGATAGCATAATTCTTCCACCTAGCTGTTTGAAAGCTAGCCAAACCAGGTTGCAATAATTAAGGGGCATTGTGGGATGCTCACCTCTGTCCAGCATGACTTCGGCTCTACTCTTGTCATGCATCATCATCCATCTACCACCAAATATCCTTGTATGTCCATCCACTTTAAGATGTAAACGAATAGACACTGTCCGAGCAACATTCATCATCGTCTATCAAGCATTAAAAACAGAAGACCTTAAACGCATTAAATGTCACAACCATTTCTAAGTGTAAATACCAAACTTCAAGGCTCAAAAGTTGTTACAAGTCGACAATCATTGATAATAAATGCGCAATCAAATGAGCAATAAAAGCACAAAGAAGATGTTACCATTAAGCAAGGATAAATAACGATTATTCACTAAAAGAAAGTACACAGCCATTTTTTCCAATGATCTCTTACTCAAGTCTTCCTTGCCTAACTTATGCTTCAAACGGGTGTGCCTAGAAAACCCATCTGGACATTCCTTTGTGTTGGTGCAATTGTTGTTTATGTCAAGCATAGGCTAACCAACTACTTATATTGTTGGTCATACACCAACAGTGTGTGTTCCATTAGTGGAGTACATGCTAGTAATAAAAGAAGTCTCCATTAGGCATGGTGAAAGTCCATAAAAAAATATGTATTGACTGCTACCAAGTTTTGGTGGTATTGCTACCATGTCCTATGGAGTCTCCAAATTAGTGGTCTCTTCAAGTCTCATGGTGCGTGTTTTCCTATTTTTCAATGATGTGTGTTACCCGATTTTTCAATGGTGTGTACTGGTCAATTCTTCCCTGGTGTGTGCTACTTTAAAATCTTGTGGTCCCCTTGTGCCCTCCTTGATGCAACCTTTTTAATCTTTCTCTACGTGGTGCCCCTACCCATAACTAATGACATTCATCTTCTAAATTTGCAACCTCCCTTTCTTCAAAAGAATGCAAACTAGTTTTTTCATAGAATGGAAAGCAGGTTGTTGTGCATGTCCTCATTTCCATATGCATGCATCCTCAATATCCCTCAACCTGTGCATGTTAGTGATCTTTTATAGAATGTGAGTTGTATGGTTACCCCTCTATGGAAATTAAGACCCACTTTCCTTTCTATAAGCACTCCCCTTCCAAAAACATCTAAGGATCTCCGTTTTTCCTCATGCAAAACAAAATAAATAAAAAATAAAAAAGTAAGTAAAGAAAATCATGAGATTGAAGATAAATAAAATAAAATAAAAACAAGATTATGTAATTCACAAGTAAGGCAATCACATGTATATTTAAAGTCAAAACAATTCAAGCAATTTTCTAATAAATAAATAATTAAGTAAACACATAAATAATTAAAATAAATAAATATAATTATTAAATGAGTAAATAAATAAATCAAAACAATTCAAACAATTTTCTATTAAGTCAATAAATAAATTAGTAAAATAAAATAGATATAATTATTAAACACATGTAATAGAAAAAACTAAATATTAAACTGATGCAATAATCAAATATCAAAAAATGAAACATCAAACTCACATAATTAAATATTGAAAATTCACCTTAAGCAATCAAAAATCAAAATCAAGTCGTATACTCACTCAAACCTGAAAAGCAAGCAATCAAAACAAGAAATCAAACCTAAGTGAACTGAGCCTAGTGAAGTGTCTAAGTGATCTCATCCTAGAAAATGTAACCAAGTGCCCTAAATGGAAAGTGTCTAAGTGACCTAAGTGGAAAATGTCTGAGTAAGCTGAGCCTAAAGTCTAACCTAAAGTGCACATAAGTGAGTTAAGTGTAAACACAACTAAGTGAAACTGAACCTAAGCTCAAAAGACGGTCAAGGTCACAATGAGAGTCCAAATGAGTCCCTCGATGAAGGGTTCCTAAAGATGGGTAAGAAAAAAATAGGTCATATGAGTGTCAATGTGCCACCAAGGGATGACCAAGAGTTATGAGAAAAGCAAAGGAAAGCACCTAGTATCACATGTGCTAAGAGGACCAAATGGAGGATCTATAATAATATTTAACCATTTTCCTTTTCAACTAGGGATGGTAATGTTGCCCAAACTATGTGCCAACATTTGGAGACAAAAAAAAAAAAAAAAGTTCGCCTCCCAATGTATAAAGAATCCTTTAAAGACAATAATTTCGTCTTCTAATGAATTCTTGCATCCCTAAATAATTAACCATCATTTTCTAATTCATTTCACAATGAAAGTTATGGATTTGCATCACAAAAATTTTCGTTGAAAGATATATTTGGTTATAATTTTATTTTTTGTCTCAAGATAAATAATTTTGGAGATGAAATAATTTGTCCCGAAGAGTTCATTTCATATTTGGAATATGAATGAAAGTAAGACCATAAATAAAGGTGATTTACAATAATGCATAAGGGAGAGAGTTTTTTAAGCATATTATCATAGCATTGGATATATTCCACACTCAACATAAAAAATCCTTCATACCACAACATCTATCACTTTGGTTTTTTTTATTTATTGATTTTTGAGAAATCAAAAGTTGTTTTTTAGACTCAATAAGAACTTATATATTTGTTTGTCTAATTAACAATTCTTAATACCACTAAACTTGACACTTTACACCTTATTTGGATTGACTTTTAAGAAGTCAAAAACTTTATTTCAAGCTTAATAAGAACTTCTATATCTATTTGACTAATTTTATTTAAAGAGATTATGATTTACAAAAAATATTAATATTAAAGTTAGGAAAATATTACTTTTTGTAAAAGCTTTATTTTAACTTGTATAAGAAGTTTTTCATGTTTAATAAAACTTTTACATTACTAATATCACTCTTTAAAAATTATGATTTTGATTTACATTTTAGATTTTTGTTAAAGCCTAAAAACAAAAATGATGTCATTTTATCTTTATGTAGAGTAGGATTAATTGTCTAAGAACTAAACTAGGCTTAGCACAATATAGTAAGCATAACTTACTTGCCACTAATGATAAAAATATCGGTTTTCATGAATATATCGGTAGCTGTATTTTATGAATATTTAATGATAAAAATATTGATAGAACAAAATTTGATCAAAACTTATAGATATTAAGAAAACTCCAAAAAAAAAATAGAAAAAACAATAATAAATATATTGAAGTTGTTTTATTGAAAAACTTTATTATATATACAAATTTAAAAACTCACGACTATGAAAAATGATAATATATTTAGTTTAAATATATTGGAGGGAAAAAATAATGATATTTAGATAAGTATTTTTCATATAAAAATATTAATAATTTTATTTATAAATTTTTATTGCTTAAAATCAACTTTTTACTTTTATTGAATAAGGGTTCGTTTAATTTTTATTTATTTTTCTTCTAACTCATTGAAAAGACAAAATTCAAAATAATTATATAGGTAAAGATGGAATTAACTTAATTAATTCTAGAGGTGGCAGACTCCAACTATTTTTAAATACAATTTTTAATTAGTATATTTATTTATGCAACATAAATTATTTTCCTATTGGTTTCCAACACCATTAATAAAAAAATGTCACCAATTAATTTTTAAAAAAAATCCAAAAGGGAAAAAAAATTTACCATTAGGTTTTTGACCTATTTGAAAATTCTTGTCTACTAGTAAAAAAATTTTGAAGGAAACAAACAAAACATGAAGGTTTCAAGTACTTTAGAAAAATTCCAAGTTCCAAACAGAAGAAGAACACTATTATTGATATTTTTCTCTTAAAACCAAGAGATTGATGCTTTTATTTTTTATTCACTAATCTAGTTTTGATGGTCATTTTATTCATCAATGTCATAAGCATAAATTTTTTACCAAATTAAGATTTATAATTTTTGTAAATATCATACTCGTAACTATCATAAGGCATTACTTTCTACATTTTGGCCAAACTGAAAGATACATATAAAAAATATATAAATACTTTCTACTTTTTCTTTTATTAACTCGATGGTTGAAATGAAATTCTAAAAATTTGATAAAATATATCAATGAGACACAAATTGATCAAAACCCATAAATATTGAGAAAACTCTAGAAAATGATAGAATAAGCAACAATACATATATTGAAACTGTTTTATAAAAAAAGTTTATTATGCATACAAATTTAAAAACACATTCCTATTAAAAACAATAATATATTTAAGTTGAATATATCGAAGGATAAAGAAAATGATGATATTTAAATAAGTATTTTTTATATGAAAATATTGATAATTTTATTTATAAATTTATATTTTCTTGTATTTAATTAGTATAAAAAAATTTGTAATAAGATAATTAAAATTAACATATTTATAGTAATTTTATTTTAATTAATTAATAATATATATATATATATATATATATATATATATATATATATAGATAAAAGATATTATAATGTACAAGATAGGTTTGAGCATTTTTAAAGTGCGAGTTAATGACAATACTGCAATGTCACATCGGACAAGTGAAAGAAAAACAAGCTCAATTTAATAGATGGTGGACGTTCTTTTCGTGTGATGAAAAATGTCGTGGCTCGGTTGAGGTTGGAGGGATGATTAGACAGCCTAGGCCCATGCTTTGTGAGTAAAAAGTTTTGGCATTTAAAAAATAAAAAATACATTCCCTATTCTATATAGGAAAATTCTAAAGTGTTGTTGGAGGTATCATGCCTTCTTTCAATTTCGACCATTGAATGGAAGAGATTTATCTAAGTCGTCCAAATGGTAAGTGATAAAAAAAAAAAAAAAAAAAAAAAAATTCCCCACCTCAACCCGGTTACTTATAGTAAGCCATCTCCCTCCCCCTTTTCCCATCTTCCCATTTTCTTCTCCCATCTTCTCCATATCTAATCTCCATATTTTCTCTATATTTCTCAATGTATTTCAGTCGTCCTCTCTTCTCTATATTTGATTGGTTGTTTTTGGGTGTTTTCTCTGGTCTTCGGGTGTTGTGTTTTTGGCTATTTTTAGGTATATTTCGCTTGTTTCTATTGGTTTTGATTGTTTTCGGCTATTTTCGAGTCTTTTCGAGTGGGAGATCATACCTGTTTTGGGTGAGAAATTGTACTTACACGAGAGACATCTTCCCGTCATCCCCCTCTCTTCTCCATATCTCTCACTGTTGTCCATATTTCATCTATGTATTTCGGGTGTTTGTGGGTGTTTTTAGGGAAGAAATTGTACCATTTCTCCTTATCCAACTTGCACAAGTGTCCCCCTCTTCATATCACTTGTTCTCCATATTTCATCTTTAGTTTAGAAGCTATAAGGCAACATTTTTGGGTAAGAAATCCTCTTGTTTGAAGACTTGAATTGAAGACGAAGTCGGAAAAAAAAAAAAAAAAAAAGACCCGAAGTAGGAAAAAGAAAGAAGCTAACATTGACTGAATTTTTTGTGAATCAAAAGGCGGTTGTGTTATAATTATTTGAGTAGTTCTATATTAAGAAAAAAATGTGAGTATTGATGATGTGTTTTACAAAATTGTCTCCATTATAACGTATGTATTTTGTGTTTTTTTGTTAGGACATTAATGAAAAATAATGTGTTTATATCCATAATTGAACATTAAAAATGATATAATGGAATATTACCACCAGTGAAAATGTAAAGAGATTTTGGGAGGATTTTGGAGTGGTAATGATATTTGTATTTTATTTGGCATTTTATTGTAAGTTACTAACGTGAATTTTTTTGAAATGTGAATAAATTTTGTGGAAAATTTGGAAGGTTAATTTTGTTTTCAATTTATTTGGTATTTGTTATTGTTGTAAGATATAGATATAAAATATATTGAAATGTGAGATAAACTTTAATTGAAATAGTGTGGTGGTGAAAGCATATTTCATTTATTATGTATTGTTTTGATTTCATTTTTACATTCAACCAATATGAAAGAAATAATGATAATAAGTTATCATGTGTAATTTTTTTTTACAAAAAATGATGAAACCTCTAACATTTTTAGTATAAAAGAATAGGAATAGAAAAGGAAGTTAATTTATTGTATTTGAAATCATATTATAAAAATTGACTTAAATGATTTAATTTAATTTGTAGGAGCAAATGTGATGGTGTTAAAGATCTTAGAATCCAAAGAGACCTATGAGAGATTGGATACATTACTAGTAAGACAAAATAGAAATATGTAAAAGAATATGTTTTTTGTGGTTGTTATAATTATATTTGTTTGAAATTTTTTTGTAGTAACGATCAATTGGCCATAATCAAAGAAAATGATAAAGAAATGAAGATAAATGATGATATAAGGAGTAATACTTTTGTGGCTAATATAATTAAATTTTAAAATTTGAATTTGAAGTGAGTGGTAAATTTATGCGGTTGAGGAAAAAATTGAGCAAGAAGTGGAATGCGCATTCAAAAGTAGAAAAATAAGGTTTCATGGCAAAGTCAAAGGAAAGTTCAAAATAATATTCATTTCAAAAGGTATGGGTCCAAAGGTAAATTTTTTGTAATGAATAAAAGCTTTAATTACTAAAAACATTTTTTACAAATTATATTAATGTAAATATGTTTAATGTTTGTGTATCTTTTCAGTTATATCTTCAAACCTGATTCTCACATGAGCGAGTAGTTAGAGTTATTAAAAAATTAGAACCAAAGCAAAAGACAACAATAGAAGAAATTGGATTTGGTAGCTATTGTAACTTTGATGTAGGAAAATTGATCATGGGTTATGTCTTTGATTGTTAAATAGTTTCAATCCAAACACTTATATGTTAGAGGTGTATAATACTTGTATCAAATTGTCCTCATTTGATGTTGAATTTATTATGGGATTAAGGGCAAAAGGGTTGAAGATTGACATGAACAAAGATGTTAGTAATAAGAATGATTTATGTAAAAAAATATTGTGATAAAAAGGGTGATTGCCATTAGTGATGTTAAAAAATCAAATTAGGGAGGATAGAGAAGGTGGAAACGATTTCAAAGTTCATTTTGTATTATTTGTGTTAGGTGCATTATTGTGTCTAACAATGAAGCTTTATATAAAACGTTCTTTCTTACATCTTGTGGAAGACATTGATTCAATAAAAATGATGAATTTGACTAAATTTATGTTGTTTTATCTTGTGCACCGGATCGAAGAGTTTAAGAAGAAACAACAAAGTGGGGTTTGCAGTTGCCTATTGTTTTTTATGGTAATGTCCTTGTACATAATTTACATCATAGTGAATTTCGAATTCTCTATAAAAGATTTTGTAAACTAACTATATACCCATGTAAAATATAATTGCAGTTATTCTACCACGAGCATATATCATTCCAACATAAATTTTCACCACTATGTACTCGACCTTCTCCTTGGATTAGTGCTTGAGAAGATGATAGTACTAGAGATGAAATGAAGATTGAAAAAACTTGGTGGATATGCAAATGACAATGTAAGTTATAGTTTCAAAACTCGTTTAATATTTGTTTTTGTTTTTAGTGATTTTAAATAGGATATGTGTGATATATTGATGAACATATTATAAGTGAAAATATGGGTGATACAAAACAAGAGAAAGGATCACGTTGACCAAAATGAGATGACAATGGAGGGGGAGAATGGGGAGGATGAGAAATTCAAAATCCATCCACACAAAGATGTTATTAAACGAGTAAGTTTTACAATATCCATCGTGAGTATAAATATCAATGGTTAATCCTTGTATTATGATGTTATTGATTAAGCTCCTATATATCACTAGGTTGATGATGGGAGCTTAATGGAGATGGACAAAACATTTCAACAATTAAAGACACAAGTAATTGATTTGTGTCATGTTGCAAATTGTAGTAGTTGTGAAAAAGCTTTTACTGAATTTGAGGAGAAATATAGAACATTGAAAGGGCTCTTCCTTGGGTCAAGAGAAAAACCTTTGAGAGAACACGAGAATGAAACGGAGAGTGACATTCTTTCATGCGAGAGAAGTTTGGAAGAGAATGACAATAAAAAAGGAAATGAACATTATGTTAACACTTTGTCAATTGACAAGTTATGCATTGAGATCATGAATGGAAAGAATGAAGATGCATGTGCTACATCAATTGAAGTGCATATCATTCTCGATGAAAATGTAGATATTTTACCACTTCGAATCAAAAGAATTAAAAAAGATTATGGAAAGGTATATATAATATAAAAAAAATTATTTTCTTACAACTACTTAACCATTACACAGTAAATATATGTATATTAATGACATTTTCCATATTAGGAACCATTACGAACACTATGTGGTCTTCTCGATCATGTCATGAAAACACGTACATCGAGGGAGAAGAAACCAAGTAAATTCAAGGTCTCTCTATTTGTATAAAATTTAGGGAAAATGGGAAAATGTCAAGTATCAGAGGTATAATACAAATAGTCTAATACCATGTTCTTATTTTTTATACATAAAATATATAAAAAATTGTTCGAATCGTTTCACGAATTCTCTCAATGATTCATTTTCCTGCATTTTTATGTTTTGCAGGGTACTCTACTTATGTTGTGTCGAACATACATGATAGTGCCTGATCGTGCTGGCTGGCTGGAAAGACTTTGCATAACAGTGCGTCATTCCCTATGTTGCGGGTCATGACCTGCCTGTAATACATGATGTGATCAAACGGATCACTTGTTTTGTCATATGTCATTAATTTTGACACCATGAATCCTCTCGGGGGCTCATAGTTGATGATGTAAGGGTTGAAAGGCATGAAGAGCATGTCATCCAACTGTCTGCTGACAGAGCCAAACATATCTCACTTAGTCAGAGGCCCTACATGTGGTTGTGCTGGTGGATGGGGAGGGTAGTCTGGCATGACCGTTGCAGCCGAGGGATTAGGGCAAACCTCTGGGCCGTTTCTACACGTGGTATTCCCTTCATGTCAGGTGTTTGAGGCCCTAACTGTGCAAGCATTGCGTCAGATAGTTGCGACTTCCTATCACGTCTCATTTTTGTTAAGATACGGGTGGAGTCGGAGCTTTCATCTAACAACGTTGGACAAGTTAGTGGAAACTTCTCTTTAAGTCGTACCTCCTGACTATCATAGGGGAACTTTGCATTTCTGGGAAAGGACACCTCTTCGTTTTGTTTGGAGTTCGTTCGCTGGCTTTTAGGTTGTCGACTACGAGAGGGGCCTCAAAAAGATACTTGGATATGCAACACGTCATTCTCTTATTGAAGTCTCCTTGTCTCGCGAAGTAGGGTTTGCACTTGTTGTTCACTCTCTTGCTAGTGTCTCTCTATGTTTTCACGCCAGTCGAAGTAGCCTTCGTTACCCATGGCTGACGATCAGCTCCTTGAGGGCGTTGACATCCTTAAAGCTTTCTTACAGATGGCGCCAATGTTGGTGCGAGGTCAATTGGAATTAGATCCTCCCTTTGTTGTGCTATTAAGAGTCTCTACCCAACGTCGAGAGGTTGAGCAAGCTTCTTCCCTGCACAAAGGAGGTCCGAACAAGTTGTTCGGTCACGCCCCTCCAAAGCTTAAGTCAGACATAAGTGGGTTGGAACCTTTTTTGGAAGAGAATGAAAGCTTCGATATACGTACCTGGGTTATGCTTTAGGAGGGCTTTTTATAGTGCTCAAGAGGGGAGGGGGGGCACTATAGTGCTGAGTTGACATTTTGACTTTTATTGCAATGATGGCTATCATGTAGGTGACAAGGCAATCATTGTAGTTTAGGGCAGCTGATAGGTGTGCATCATGATGCAACTGCCCATCGTTTCAACTTGCTGAAGGTATGGGACAATGCATGACAATCCACTGATATAGACGTGGAAATGGGAAAAGGTCCCAATAGTCATTCTTATGTCGGATGGAAAATCATTTCATATAGCAAGGAGGACTTGAAGGCTCGCTAGAAGACTTCGCCCACCTAAGGAGTCCAGTGTCATTTGCTGCATGTCTTAATGGTCCGAAGAGAAGGCTTTGAGCACTCTGGCAATTATTCGGGTAGCTCTAGGGGTGTGCCACATGGACTGACACATGGAGGAAGGCTCCCATAGAAGCCGTTATTGTACGATGCGTTGTGCTATGTTTTTTGTCTACTTAAATAGAGTTTTGCTTGATTAAATGTTCATAAAATAAAATGATGTGATATATTGAACAATGTAATGCTCTATTTTTTGAATAATTAAATAACTTTTTGAAAAAATAAGTCCATTCATGAATTTTACTTGTTTCAATAAAATGCATGGAAAATAGTTAATTTGTAGAACGAAACATTTAATCCACTTAATTATAATAAAATGATATTAGATATAATCTCTTGAAAAAAATAAGAAGTAATATGATAAATTAATAATTTATTAATTAATCAATAAATAAACAAATTATTAATTCATTAATTTTTATTTAATAGATTCTCATTTGTCCTAATATTGTTAACTTACTAGTTAACTGCATAATGTTTTGTTTTAATAAAGTTTTTGAGAATAAAAGAGTTTGTTTGAAAATTGTTTTTGAGAACATTTTTTTGTTTTTCAAAATAAAAATATAAAAAACATATTTGATAATAAAAAATTGTTTTACGTTTTTAAAGAGCAAAAAAGATGATGTTTTTAAAGAACATTTTTAGTTATTTTCTGTTATTTTATTTATTTTTTAATAAATATTTTAAGAAATAATTATATAAATATGTAAAATAATTAAAAATAAAACATTAAATATAGAAATTATTTTTAAAACATATTTAAAAATATTAAAAATAGATTATAAATATTTTAGGCTTTCAAATATATTTTTGTTTTACAAAAAATCACAAAACAATTTTTAAAATCTAATTTTTAAAAATATTTTCATAATTATTTTAAAATACAGTTACAAAACAGCCCTAAATTATTGCTATTTTTCACCATTTTCATTGTAAAAGGATTGCCTGCACTTATTTTACCCACAAAAATAGCTCGAGGCTGGGGATTGTTTGTTTGGAAGAATAAGAAGGGTAAAAGAGGAAATGAGAATTTTTGGTACAGTACTTAAATCCCACGTGGGTGTGTGTGTAAGATGGGAATGACTGCTTCAATTTGGGTTGGGCTCCAATATGAGCCAACCCTTCCCAATTTGCCGAGTTGGAGCCCAACCCAAATTCTGGAGCCCAAGCCTTAACCCAAAAATCACTTCGACTCTACATTCAATTACAACGGTCCATGTAATGAGAGCCAAAACCAACGGCAGATGACGAAGCCAAGTCATCAATCCGAGTCAAATAAAAAAAACAATGGCGGGGACTGACAGGCGGCAAATCGAAAACAAAAGCATTTCTGAATTTCCCTCCAATGTTGTCTCATTAAAAATCAAAGCAATCTCCCTGTCTCTTCATCTCCTTTCTCGATCTCTTTTCCACCCTCTCTCTAGAGCTCTGAAGATGGCTGGACCTAAGCAGAGGAAAAGGGTTGAAGCTGAGACCAGTTCTCTCAAACGCGCCAGAGACGGTAGTGCTTTTATCAGATGGTATGCGTTTTCTTCCTGTTTCTTCATGGGAAAGTCGAGTATGATTTTGGGGATTTGAAGTTCTTTTCGTTTTCTGTTTACCCTTTTCGTTGTTATCCGCTTGTGTTCTGTTGCCATGAAATATAGGGGTAACGGGAAGCTGGAGTTCTCTCTCTCTTTGTTTGTTTGTTTGTTTGTTTTTTTTCTCTGGGCAACTAAGCGAAGGGTTTTTGTTGATTGTTTACTGATTTTGATATGAACTGTGGGAAATTGTGGAGTGAAAATTGCAAGAAGATGCCGAATGGTGTATATTCGTCTGATTGGCTGCTGGGAAGATGAGGAAAATAATTAGAAAATTTAGAGTTCTCTTAGCTTTTTGGGCAACCGACAGGGGTTTTCTGTTGATACTTTACTGGGTCTATTTTGAAATGTGGAAGTCTTGTTATTGTAGTGTAAGCGCTGCGAAATAGATGGTGTGCATTCATCTGTTTGGTTGCTGGGAAAGATTAGGAGAAAACTGAGAAATCAGTGCTTTATTATTTTTATTTTTCAGTTTCTTTTTCATTTTCGTTTTCTCTGCAACCAGGTTGATGATCTCCATTGCCCTTCAGTTTCCCTTTTTTGTTCATTATGTGTGGTCTTTTTGCTAAGGGGATTTTTGTGCCCTTCTGCTTGGCTGCTGGGAAGGATGAGTCCCATAATGGGAAATTGCAATTTTATGGTCTTATATTTGAGTAAATAGTGTATTTTCATTTTCCCTGTAAATAAAAGTGGGGATTTATGCTGACACTCTACCGATTTTAGTTTAAAATTTGGGAATGTTTTTTGATTGTGCAGTGAAGAATGCAAGAAAGATGTCCCAGTGGTGCTTATAGACATGCACAGTTGCAGTCTTGAGGCTAAAATCAAGTTAAATTTAGGTGTGTTTTTGTCAGTCCCCCTATCTGATTTGGTTGAAAATTCCTCAGAGAAAGAGACATTGATTTTGTGTATTCTTCTTTTCTTGTTGCAGAGGCCCAGGTTGTGGAGAAGGTCACAGATGTGAAGAAGAAGCCAGCAGAAAAGTAATATATAGTTCTATGCTCCATTGTCAAACCCTTGGATGTGCATGCAAAGAAATGCTGATGATTTGGTTTGTTATTTGATACAGAAAGAATGCCACAACAGCAGAACCAAAGCCAAAGAAGTCCAGGAGATTGAGGAAGGTGAAGGATCCAAACATGCCCAAGAGGCCTCCCACAGCTTTCTTTCTCTTCATGTGAGCCTCTCTTTTTGTGGTGTTGATGGTCTCTCTGTTGATTAACATGGATTACTTTGTACTGATTCATATTTTATGTTTCAGGGATGATTTCAGAAAGGAATATAAGGAATCAAATCCAGACTCTAAGAGTGTTTCTGTGGTATGAATCAGACCCTTGACATGGTTCTTAAGAAAGCTTGTTTGAAAATTAATTATGTTTGTACAATAAATTTAAAATGTATTGTTTTTTGTTCAAATAAATCCAGCATTTCAACAGTTGAAATTAAACTTATATCCTCTATTTTTTGTTATTTATAGTGTTTTGATTCATGGTTGATTTAGGAATGCTTTTTTTTTTTTGGCTAATCCAGGTTGCAAAGGAAGGCGGTGAAAAATGGAAGTCTATGACTGATGAAGTGAGTTCTGATCAGATGTTTTGGAATACACTTAAAAGAGTTCTAAATACATGATTTTTGACCCCTGAATCTCATTTGGTGTTTAGGAGAAGAAGCCTTACGTGGATAAAGCTGCTGATCTGAAGGCTGAGTATGACAAGGCAATGGAGACTTACAATGCTGAGAATGGAGAGGTCCTTTGAATTCTCAGTCTCTTGGTCCCCATTGATGTTTGGATTTTCCTTGTGTTTTTATTGAAAAGACTAATTGGGTTTTGTGTGGTTCTTCAGGAAGAGGGAGGCTCAGGCAAGGAACCTGATCTGGAATTAATAGATGATGAGTAGTTTAAGATGGGATGCTCTCAGCTCAAGTGTACTATTTTTGCTGAACTGGGTTCTGAACCCTTGTAAATTTTGAATTCTATTTAGCTCATAGATGCTTGGAGTTTCTAAAATGTTCTGAAAGAAGTATATTCTTGTTAGCCATTGAGCTCTCACATTTGCTTCCAACCGTGTCTCTTGTTCACTTTCTATAATATTGATTTGATACTTTCTGATACATGTTCAATGAAAATCAAGTGGAGTGCGAAGAACAACTTCAGACAGAAGAATAAAATTGTATTTCAACTTATAGAAACAAGGTCTCTTCACTATTGAAAGTGGGGTGATGAAATTGAACAAAGAAATTTATTCTCCTGTAACAAGAAAAATGGATTTTTTCTGTTGCAGAAAACCAAACCTACTTGCTAGTCTCTGCTACATGACAGTGCTCATGTGGGCATGAGCATGATCCTCTATTGCTGCTTCCCCCTACATGGTGGCATTGGCTTGCCGCATAAGCAGAGATTGTGTGCATAAGCAACTACCGGGAAGATGTTAAATGGTCTTCCCTGTGGGATCTCACCACAAAGTCTGTTTGCTCTGAAGTTAGCATGTCTCAGGCCTTCAATTCCCAGCAAAGTTTCTGGGATTTTTCCTGTGAGCCTATTGACGGACACATCAAGCCATTGGATTTTCAGCAGCAGCCCCAAACTTGTAGGGATGGTGCCAGTTATTTGGTTCCTGGAGATGTCTAATTTTTCCAGTTCAATCAGGTCTGAGATTGAATTTGGGATGTGCCCTGCAATCTTGTTTGCTGCTATGTTGAGAGACTTCAAACTCGAACCTTCACTGAACTCGGGAATTCCACCTGAAATCTGATTGCCCGATACATCTATAGCCTCCAGAAAGCTGCTTGTGTTATTTAAGATTGTGTACAGAGACCCATAAAGCTGATTCGAGTGGAGGTCCAGAGAAGAGAGCCCCTGTGGCCATCTGAGTACTGAAATATCAGATTTCAATTGGTTGTGTGAGAGGTTGACCTTCTGCAGACTGGACATGTTTCTGAAGAAATTCGAAATCCCAGCAGTGAAGTAGTTATTGGAGAGGTCTATGGAGGTCAAGGAATCAGGTCTTGAAAAGATTGGGAGGGTTCCCCTCAGTTTACAGCCGGCCAGATTGACATCTGCAAGTACTCTGCCTGTGATCCACTGAGGAATGGTGCCTAAATTGAAATTGTTGTAAGAGAGGTCTATTGACAATAGAGAAGGAAGACCCTTGGGAAGGCCACCGGGCAAAGGATCCGAGAGCCCATTTCTAGATAAATTGAGCTGCCAAAGGTTCTGCATTCTTGCGATGGATTCTGGAAGTTGACCTGTAAGCAGATTGTTACTCAGTGAAAGAGTGGTAAGGGATTTTAGGCTCCCAATTTGGTCTGGAATTCTTCCAGTGAGCTTGTTATGGCTCAAGGAGATGTCCAAAAGGCTGGACAAGCTGCAGATGGAGTTGGGTATCTGCCCGGAGAATTGGTTGTGGGAGAAGTCTATAAAGGTGAGATTGTGAAACTGCCCTACAAAATCTGGAATGAGCCCAGATATGAGATTGGAGCTGAGATCAAAGTACTGCAAACTATTGAGGTTTTTGAAGGTGGGTGGGATGGGACCTGTGAGGAGGTTCCTTCCCAAATTAAACTGCTCAAGCCCTCTGAAATTGCCAAAGCTTGGAGGAATCTGACCTCTCAATCGGTTGCCACTGAGTGAGATGGCCTTGAGTAAAGGCAAGTGGCCCAGACTTGAAGGAATGGCCCCTCCAAGTGAATTGTCCTCTAGGACAAGCTGTTTGAGGTGGGTTAGATTTGAAAAGCTCTCTGGAATACTTCCTGTGATGTGCTTCATCCCACTTATCACCATCACCTCCAAGAACTGTAAAGCCCCCAAAGAAGAAGACAGAGTGCCCTTCATGTAGATCCCACTGTCCCTATCCGCAGGCCTCTGCAACATCAACCCAACAACCCTCCCTGTAGCTGGATTACACTCCACACCCTCCCAACCTCCACCACAGCAGTCCCTACCAGTCCATGAAGAGAGAGCCTCAGTGGTGTCCTTCAAAATTCTGGCCTTGAACCCAAGAAGAGCAGCCCTATCAGCCTCATAGCAAATTGGGGTGGTCTGACTCTGAGCTAGCCCTCCTGAGACCATATGACAGAGTGAAAGAATCAGCAGATACTTGCAAACCCATCTCAGATTCTGCATTTTGGGAAGTGGGTGTTGGTCTGTTTGGAAAAACATAGGGGGTTTTCCCAGGAAAACTGGGGATCTGACAATGTATACCTATTATTTTAATGAAGAAACAAAGATTGAAAAGCAGAGAGAGGCATGGGGCTTTGGTTTATTCCTTCACGTAGGCATGAAGGTTTAATGATGAAAAAGAGAGTTTAAAATAGAAGTCTGTGACTCAGAAACTATAATGTGGTTGGAAGACTCTGAACAACAATGTCTCTTATTTATAGGGACAGTGTGAGAAAAAGGGGTTTTCCCTTTTCTTTTCTTTTCTTTTCTTTTCTAGGGAAAACATTTTCTCTCATGAGGCAGTTTAATTTCATTCACATGGAAATTTGTGACCGTTTGATGTATCACGAGAAACTGAATTCCATTTGAACGTTGGAGCGCCACAAGATTCAAATTCCTAGCTCCAACCTTTTTTCAAAATCAACCCCCATTTTTTCATCATAGTCCATATCTTCTTTGTTTTGCATGGTCTCTGAGAAATGTAAACTTCCTAAGGAAACTTATTTGTTTTTCAAATATTTAGGTATTTAAATTTTTAGATTAAATTCCTCATTCAACATAATACGAAATTATATTCATTAATGGGTACAAGAAAAGATTTTGTGTGAAACAAATGATACAAATGCAAGTAAAAGTTTTTGAGCCAAATTAATAATTTTAATATTTTTATTTAAAAGTCATTTTCTTTTTATTTTTATTTTTAATTAAAATTATGAAAATTTTATAGCGGTATAAGTATTAAGTTATATAACATCTTTAATAAATACAAGATAACTTTTCATGTAAAGCAAAATGGTTTATGGGATGTAAAAATATCTTCACCTTTAAGAGTCAAATGCAAGCTATCAAATGTGAGATTCTCCCCTTTCAACAATATTTATTTTAATTATAAAAACAAAAAAAATTGGTTTTTCTCAAATATGATGCTAAAAATAAATTTTTATTTAATTAATACTTTTAAAATTTTAAAATTATCCATAATTTTAATACTAATTTTTTTAAATATAATTTAAACTACTTTTATATATATATATATATATATATATATATATATATATATATATATATATATATATATATATATATATATTTTGACAACTTCAACCTATTCGAATCCATTTATTAAAAGCTAAATATTTTTTTAAAAATATCAATAAGAGTTATTATACTTGCCAATTTTATTTAAAAAATCATAAGTTTAAAAAAGAGCTTAATATGATACTTCAAAACTGTCATTTTTTATAAAAGTTTTTATTTTATTTTATATATTTAATAAAACTTTTATAATATTAATATTATTTTTTTTAAAATTATGAATTTGACTTTTATTTTTTTTAACTTTGGGCTAAAATAAAAAATACGAAACTATCCCAAATGATAGCCTTCTTCCCTTGCTCTCTAAAACATCATGTAATTTTTTTTTTAAAACATTGTTTACCATAATTGAAGGAAGGTCAAATTAGAGGATAATGGATAGAAACTCCACAAATGTCGATTTAGCTTTTTAATGTTTGGAAGAAATGAAAGAGATAATGTTGAGAAAAGTGATGAGAAAAGTTGTGGTTTGGATTGATGGGCTGTACTACACTCACCCCTCTGTTCTGCAACCTGCCAAGTACTCCCAACCACTCCCATATTTTTTCACCCCAATCTCTCTCATTAAATCCTATCATGACCAACATTTTTAGTAAAATTTGACCTTTTATTTTATTTTATAATAAATAATAAAAATGTGAAATCTTTATTTAATACTATCACTCATGTGTTGATAAGACATTCTTACATGTGAGTTTATGTTGATCACACCCTAAGAAAATGATTAAAAGAGAAAAATGTTATTAAAATAAAATTTTAATTTTAATACCACAACCATCTCTATGAAAAACTTCATATTATCTTTTTGAAATATCTAAGATTTAAAAGAATAATTGTTTTACCGTTCAATTATTTGTTCCAAATTGTGAATAAAATCACACTAAAATTGAGAATCACTTCGTTTTACGGCACAAAACCATTTTTCGAGCTTCCTTGATCTTTTTTTTTTTTCTAGAGAAAAATATACAATGTGATAGAAATATTTTATTTATTTATTTATTTATACAATTCCTCAATTTCTTATTTGATTAGATCGAATTGGGTTAGCTCAACCTAGACACCCACTCAACTCCAACGATCTTAAAGTTTAAAAATAAGTAAAAAGAAAGAATTAAAGTTATCTGAATTTAAAACTAATTAAAAGTAAATTTTAAGTAATAAAGATATAGCTTTTGAAATTTTTTAATAAAATAATTTATTCTTTTATTTATTTTTACCATTACCTAATTTGTGATAAAGTGAAGTAATTCTAATGAGTAACAACATAAACCCTTCTAAGAAAGGAAGCAAATGTGCTTTGTCAAATACCCAAATTGACTTCTCTAGGAGTGGATAAAGATCTATACTCCATTGCTATAATGGGCTTTGATTTTTTTGCATTTACTTGTTAAAGAATAGTCACTTTTTTGGCACTATATTCTATATAATCAACAATCTTATGTTTCTAGACATTATAATCCTTAAAATAAACTTTGCCCCACTTTTTGGTTAAAAAGGTAAAGAAGCCTATTCTTGGCCCTATGGGTGGTTAGATTCCATCTCTTTAGGAAATACTAGAATTAGTATTTTCTTTAATTTCCACTTTTCTTTTGGTATATTATTTCTTTTTCTTTTCATATTTTTTATAACTAGAGTTGTTGTATTTTGGAAAAATATTAATTCAATTAGTATATTAAATTAGTTTTAAATTTTTGAGGTTGTGTTTGATTATAAAATGTTTTTAAAAATAATTTTTGAGAATAATTTTTAAAACATTTTAAAGAATAATATTATGTTTAATAACCCAAATATTAAAAGCAGTTTAAGGTATTATGTATTATTTATATTTTTTTGTTATTAAAATACTTTATAAACCATATGAAAAATGTGTTTAACAGTGATTTTAAAAGTGTTTTTGATTTTTCTGATACTTAAAAGATTAAAATTTTTAAGTGTTACAAATATTAGAGATACTTCCTACAATTATTGTTAAATACACTTGAAAATACTTGAAACAATTCTCAATAAAAAAAATTTAAAACATATTTTTTGGGTTAAAAGATTTTTTATTTATTTATAAATTTTAAAAGTAGAAAACTATTTTTAGGAACAATTCCCAAATTTGTCCAAAACATTCCTTTATCAACATAGATCATTTTTTTTTATATATATATATAACAATTAACACATTAAGAGTGTATTTGACATTTATTTTAGAAAACGTTTTTGGACTCTCTAATATTTGAATGACGAAAATTTTCAAGTATTACAAAAATTAGAAATGCTTTTTAAAATAATTGATTAACAAATTCTAAAATATATTTCAGATGGAAGATTCGGAGAGGGCATAATTTGGAATAAGAATTCAATCTATTTGTCATTTTCTTTGGATTGAATTGATGGCATGATAAATTTAATATATACTTCAACTACTTTGAGAATGGTGGAACTAGGGTGGTTAGATGCTATGAGCTAAATGGGTATTGTTTAATTATGTGGTAAGTATACTTAGGTTTTGTTTAGGCTTATTTTGTGGTAAAACTTATGTACTTTTTAAAACTAACTTCCATGATTTATTTACTAATTTGGGGTAATTTTATTTCAAAAAAAAAAAATGGTTTTAAAACAGGTTTAATAAAAAAAAGTAAGAATAATTTTGAGCTTATTTAAAAGCTGTTTGTTTTTTAAAATTGTTTCCCAAGTTCAAAATAGTGAATAACTTTTTGATAAAAAGTAGTTTTTTAATAACTTATTTTAAAAATAATGTGTTTTTAAGAACATATTTTGATTGTTTTCACTTTTTTTGGGATTTGTTTAAAACATAATTATAACAATATAAAAAATAATTGAAAATAAATTATTACAAATAAAAGTTGTTTTTAAAAGATATTAAAAATTAGATTGAGAATTTCCAAGTTTCTAAAATAGATTTTTATATATAAAATATTAGAGAACTAGTTTAAAAAACCGTTGTAAAAAATCATTTATGAATTTTTTTTGAAAATGTTCTATAATCAGACATTCATTCTTTCTTTTTGTTACATATATATATTTTGATCTTGGCAAGATGAAACATAATTATGTTTAATGTAACTTCAATAATCTCATTCAACTAATCTTCTTTGAAACCAACTTTCTTATTCTCCCACCTTTCGTACGATATTTTCTCCTTTTGTTTGCAACTTCATTATCTCAATTAATAATGCGGATTTCTTTTTTTGCCTCATAAGTTCAACGAAACTATATCATTTGCTATTTATTTCATATTGCCCTCTCCTTCGATTTAGTTCTATCATAAAACTTTTTCTTATGATATACGACTACCTAAAGAAGATGTTAATTATAAGTTTATCGATTTCAAATAGTTTTAGAATTCAATGACAGGTCCAATTACATATAAAAACAAATATCACAATAACATAAAATTGATAAAATTAGGTCTAGTAAAACAGAAAGCAAATATCAATTTTACCCATTTGAAATTATACTTTTTCCTTTAATTTTTAGCTTCTACCTAAAGATTTAAACAAACAAATTTGTCTCAAATGAACTATTCCCAAAAAATACCAAATAAACACTTGATTAAGAAGATAACGAGAATATATATGTGGAATCGAAAATTGCGCAAACGACTGCAGTACTTTACAAGTTAGATTATATTGTTGGTGGGTGAAGTGAATGGAATATGAGAGTAAGAATTTTTCAATTTTGTTAAAGTGCTAATGACTTCTTAATAACAAGTTAGATTGTCTAATCACGTATCCTAATTTCACCGTTAAGCAATGGGGGTCAAAGTACTGTGGGTCCACCTTTTAAAGGGCTTGGATTATGATTGGTCAATTTCCCAACGGTCCTGATTTGCTTTTTGGGGGTGGTGAGCTGGCTCTTTACAATTATCTCAGTCAACATAAAGCTGTCTCTTCTCACCATCCCCACTCTCACTTAAAGCGCGTGGCAGCCAAAACTCTCAAATATTAAAAAGTTAAGCTTTGTCTTTTTCCATACTTCATTTTCTATATCATAAAATATTCAAAATCAATTTTTTTTTATGCTGAATTTTAATAGTTGATATTGGTTTTGAAATATTTAATAATCCAAATTTGGAAGCAAAAACAAATCAAAATTCTCTTGTTAGATTTATCATAAAAAATTAAATATTATAAAAATTACTTACAAATTTACACTTTACAAACCCTTATTTTTCACAAAGAAGATGAAAATAAGAAAAGAAAAATAAATTTTAAGCACTTTAGAAAAATATTATTGAAGAGAAGGAAATTATTTTTTTACATGATTAGATATGTGTCATTATAAATGATATTGGAGTTAATTTCAATTTCGATGTAGAGGTTTATTTGACCCTGCAAAAGAATGCTTATTTGACCTTATAATATCGTAAAATACAATTAGTACGTTGTATTTATATGTAAGGTGTTTATGATATCACATATCAGATAAATGAGAAAATTATTGAAGTTATATATGTATAAATTCTTTTTAATCTTGTAGATATATTTTAAAGTGATGAGAACTCTTTTAAATTTAGAGAGAACAATATTTATATGATTGAGTTTGAATTATTACAATGATATTATTTTTATTATAAAATTATTGTTAACTGATCATATATATATTTATTTATTTATTTATTTATTTATTTATTTATCTATATTTTTAAAACGAGAAAATGACCCGACCTAATTAAAAAGGGTTGATATAGAATAGCATGAAAAAAGAGTAATGATATGTTGTTGCCACATTGAGTGTGGTCAAAATCAAAATTATGATTGGAAATGAAATTTTATTTTCTTTTTTTGGGTTTTTGAGTAATTGTTGAATTGAACGCGCTACCGAAGGGGGAATGGGAATGGAAGAAAATGATAGTGGAAATCCAACTGTGGTGTGGTGTGGTGTGGTGGTTCTTTATTCTTCTCAAAAAACATGGAGATGATGATAGGGGGTGTTTGTTTGTATTAGGGTTCTTTTTTCTTCTTTAAGGTGTGAGGAATATTGATGATTGATGAATTAGGTTACGTTGATTGCGGTCTATAAATATTTGTAGGCCCACCTTCCTCCCATACTTTTTCAGAGTCTTTAAGTTGAAGTTTGGGGCATGGTCCCTATTTTGTATGTAAAGGGTGCATTATTCTACAAAGTAGCCATTTGGAGGGTCCCATTATCTTATTATCAACACATGGATGCCCTCCACATTTCATTACAACATTATTAATTATTATTATTATTATTATTATTTTGTAAAAAATCATATAATGGAAAAAGTTTAGTTGAAGTATTTTTAGTGAATATGTTTTCTTTGAAAATATTTTTAAGAGAATTACTTAATGAGTGTTTTTTTTAAAAAAAAATATTATAAATGATTTTTTTAAATTATAAGTGGTTTTTCATATTTTTAGAAGTGTTTTCTAAAATTTGTCAAACCTAAAAAAAAAAATTAGAAAATACTTTTAAAAATCTGAAAAATCATTTGTAATGTTTTTGGAAGAAACATTAAAGAGATGATTATCCTCAAAACACTTTTAGAGAAAATGTTTTTATTGAAAATACTTTGAATAAAAGTACTATCAAATACACTCTTATTTTAAAAAAAATTAATTATTATATAATTTCAATAAAAAGGCTGATGAATTGGTGGTATAAATGATATTTTTAATTCTTAAGAATAAGAATATTATATTACCCTATCAATATTATAAAAATTATAACTCATTTATTTATTAATTGTGATAATTTCAACATTTGTGCCTAGAATAGTAGAGATGGTGAGATGGTCCCATTGAATAAATTAGTTTCATAGAGTTGTCACAAAAAGAGGCTAATAAATTAGTTTTATAAAAGCTTCAAGCAAGGTACATAATTAAAGGGAAAGTGAAATCAGGTAAGGTAGGGTAGGTTTGGTATGTGGATTTTGATTTTGATAAGAAAACATGATAATGTATTGAAATTGAAATAAATTTTCTTTTTCTATTTTTTAATTCCAAACATGTTTTAATCTTACCCTTTTCTTTATTTTTATTTTTTTGTTTTATGTATATTTTTCAAAAACTTTCAACCACCAAATATTATATACCAAATTGATTTCCAAATACCATTAAAACTTTAGAGCATGCTTGAATTGACAAATTTGATGGAAACCAAAAAG
Source organism: Vitis riparia (assembly GCF_004353265.1). Classification (NCBI taxonomy): domain Eukaryota; kingdom Viridiplantae; phylum Streptophyta; class Magnoliopsida; order Vitales; family Vitaceae; genus Vitis; species Vitis riparia. Next base: position 846,770 of record NC_048440.1, read on the forward strand.
ATTAAGCAATGATAGTAAAATAGTAAAATGTGGTGGAACTTGTGGAGGAAGACCAAAAAGGCAAAACCTCAACCCAATCATATTCCAAGGCATTGGAGGAAATGACTGGGGCATACCCTTCTATTTAATGTACCATAAACCATAGGCCCCCCTACTTAGCTGCCCTATACTTATGATCTCACCAAATGGGACTCCAAGTTTGGAGGCTACTAGGGTTTTAGGGGTTCCACTCATTCGTGTGCATGGTTCCTCACCATTTTAAATGATAATGATTGGTGCCCACTTCATCAAGGTTGTTTTGTATATTTGGTTTGTGATTAGGAGAAGTTAACATCAGTCAATTTGTATCCCCGTTCATAGTATAACAAACTTCACACATGGTTTGTTGGAATTAGTACCTTGCTTCTAGATAAAGAAATGATGATTAATATGGTGGGTGAATTAAATTTTTGATTATTCCACTCATTGGATTTCTTCGGGATGCGTAGATTGATGGAGAATTTGGATCCTATGGGGTGAAATGAATTTCTATTTCTCAAAACATTAATGTATGAGAACCAACATTCTAAAATTTGAATTTGAATATCATTTTCAAGATTAATACAATTGGACGATTGATTTAATAGGTGATAGATTATGTTCTGAATTATTCTAATTTATTAAATTTAAACTACTTACTGAAAGATGAAATAAAAATAAATTAATGATTCTAATTTGTATTTGAGGAATAGATGATTTGTGGTATAATCATGGAGACAACTGCATTCATTCTAATCGATCATACAAAACAATTTGATATATACTTATGTCACTTCTTTATACTTATCAATATCTATATATAATCTATACTTGATCTATGAATAACATTTACTTCGATTTTTTATATGGTGGTTTTTTTGCTTTTAACTCTGAAGTCATTGGTTGGTTTTGGCACATCGAATAACGTTTTACTTTGAATTGACCGACTACTTTTAATTTTGATTCACTTCAAATAACATTTATTTTCTTTTTATTTTAAGGGTGGTAACTGTTTTTTATTTTTTCCTTTTTTTTTTTACCTCAATTAAAAGCTATATGGGCTTGTTTGGATAACTTTTACAAATATTTAAATTGTGAGAAGGTTTATATTCAAGGTTTTGTTATTTTCAAAACATAATTTGACATATAATTAATTAATTAATAATATAATTAATGTGCTAATGAATGTAAACTACATTAGCTTATTAAGAAAATTGAATAAAAAATCATTTGTGTTGAAAATCTTCAAATCTAAAGGAGATTGAGGTGGGATTCAACCAAACCCACTCACAAGGCGTAGATTGAGGAGTGAATTCTGACCACCCTAGCACCTTTAGAAATTGGGGGCTCATTTTTTCAACTTTATTAGTGGGTTAACTCATTTTTCAACTTGGGCTTTGACTTTGGTTTTTTGGGTAGTTATGAGACCACTGAGGCCCATGGGCTATTGAGAGAGGGAAACCCTAATAAGGGGTACATTCTTAGAAGGCCTTTGAAGCTTTTGACAATAGCAAAAGAGATTGAAGTGAACCAAAATCAAGTTATCGAGGGGTGAGTGCCATCTAATCGATTAGTTAATCCGAAGTTAACCGTATGCATCAAGCCTTTTGGTAATAAGACTTTTCTAAACCTTGTTTGTTCATAATTGTATTAATCTTACAAGATATAATGCGTAGAAAAAAGATAGATAAAAGTGAATTAGAACTTTATTAAATAAATAATAAAAACTAAGAGTTTATTATATCATGTTATGGTTTCAAGGGCTCTATCCTAACAGATATATCATCCTTTTTAATAGTAATGAGTTTTAAATTTGTATATATAATAAAAATTTTCAATAAAACAGCTTTAATATATGTATTATTATTTCTTCTATTATTTTTTGGAGTTTTCTTAATATCCATCAGTTTTGATCAATTTTTGTCCTATCAATATTTTTTGTTAACATTTTTATCGATATTTCTTGATACATCCATAAAATACAACTACCGATATATTCAAGAAAACCGATATTTTTATCATTAATGACAAGTAGGTTATGCTTAGCCTAGTTTAGTTCCTAGACACTTAATCCTACTCTACATAAAGATAAAGGGCATAATTTTTTTTATTTAGGTTTTAACAAAAAACTTAAACTAAAATCAAAGTCATAATTTTTAAACAGTGATATTAGTAGTGTAAAAGTTTTATTAAACATGAAAAACTTGTTATAGAAGTTAAAATAAAGCTTTTACAAAAAGTAATATTTTGCTAACTTTAATATTAATATTTTTGGTAAGTCATAAGCTCTTTAAAAAAAATTAGTCAAATAGATATAAAAGTTCTTATTAAGCTTGAAATAAAACTTTTGACTTCTTAAAAGTCAATCCAAATAAGACCTAAAGTGTCAAGTTTTGTGGTATTAATGATTGTTAATTAGAGAAACAAACATATAAGTTCTTATTGAGTCTAAAAAACAACTTTTGATTTCTCAAAAATCAATTAAAAAAATGACCAAAGTGATAGATGTTGTGGTATGAAGGATTTTTTATGTTGAGTGTAGGAAATACCCAGTGCTATGATAATATGCTTAAAAAACTCCCTCTCTTATGCATTATTGTAATTCACCTTTATTTATGTTCTTACTTTCATTCATATTCCAAATATGAAATGAACTCTTAGGGACTAACTATTTCATCTCCAAAATTATTTACCTTGTGACAAAAATTAAAATTATAACCAAATATATTTTTCAAGGAAAATTTTTGTGATGCAAATTCATGACTTTCATTGTGAAATGAATTAGAAAATGATGGTTAATTATTTGGAGATGTAATACTACATTAGAAGACGAAATTATTTTGTCTTTAAAGGATTCTTTACACATTGGGAGGCAATATATATATATATATATATATATATATACATATTTATATTTGTCTCCAAATGTTGGCATATAGTTTGGGCAACATTACTGGTCCTAGTTGAAAAGGAAAATGGTACAATATTATTATAGATCCTCCATTTTGTTTTTTTAGTACATGTGATACTAGGTGTTTTCCTTTACTTTTCTCTTAACTCATAGTCATCAATTGGTGGCACATTGACACTCATATAACCTATTTTTTCTAACCCATCTTCAGGAACCCTTCGTTGAGGGGCTCATTTGGACCCTCATTGTGACCTGTTTTTTCGAGCTTACGTTAAATTTCACTTAGTTGTGTTTCCACTCAACTCACTTAGGTACACCTTAGGTTAAATTTTAGGCTTAGTTTACTCAGATATTTTCCGTTTACATTAAGTTTCACTTAGTTGTGTTTCCACTTAACTCATTTAGGTGTACCTTAACTTAGATTTCAGGCTTAGTTTACTCATACATTTTCCACTTAGCTAGACACTTTCCACTTAGGGTACTTGGTTACATTTTCTAGGATGGGATCACTTAGACACTTCATTAGGCTCAATTCACTTAGGTTTAATTTCTTGTTTTGATTGCTTGCTTTTCAGGTTTGAGTGAGTATATGGCTCAATTCACTAACACGCACACATTGACGGATTTTGAGGATTCATCGGCTATACAGATGGTCCCGTTCTTTCATGCATTTGGATTTACCATTGGGTTTAGTATGATACCCCACCCACCATTCACAAAGCAATCAAACTAGAAAAAGGGAAAATAGTGCATCACTTCCAATATTTTAGTAGAAGACATGCCTAATTCTTGACACAGCCATTAATTTATTCATAGAAAATGATCTGCGCTCAAACACAACCATACAATTCGTAGTTTAATAAAATTAAAAGCATTTATTCACGGTAGATTCATAAATCAGATGGAAGAGGAAGATGGTCTTCTAAATGTGTTGTATGCATCAATGATTTACTTGACAAGCCCTAAGTTGATGATGCCCCAAGAAGTGTTTGGCCATGACCTCTCCTTAGCCTTCATCAGCAAAACCCTGTTCCAAGCAATCCATCCTTCCCAAGTCATCCTCTTGTCCCATGGACTCCCCCACTCCAGCATGAGCTTCAGCCCCTCCTCAGCCTCTCTCTCGGCCTCCTCAAACCTCCCATTTGTCAAGTAAATCTGAGCCAACACCACATGTAGCTCCCCCACAAATGGGTTCTTCTCGACACACCTCCCCAACAACTCCTCAGCCCAATCCAACCCTCTCTTTGACCCTTCACAAACAGCTTCCCAATATAGATCTCTTGCTTCTATTTGCTCCTCTGCGCCCAAAACCCTCGTGCAGTTCTCCAAAACCGGTGGTATCACAAGCTCTAACTCCTCATCTCGGCCTTCCACCACTTGATCCCCACCAACTCTTTTCCTCTCTTTAATGAAAATCTCCTCCTCCCTCACTAGCAATGAGTAAACCGCACCCATTCTTGATATTGAATTCAACCACAGCCCAGGCTTGCCATCCCCAGGCCACAAAGCTCCATAGTTGTTGCCAGAAAACTCAAGGCGGCTGTTAGAATTGTCAAACAAGGCGTCCTGAAACCCGTAATGCTTGTCACTGGAATCAGCCATTGTCATCATCACGAAAATGGCCACAACCCTTCTCGACACCAACACATCTTCACCAGTCTTGATGTGCTTCACAGTAACCCCACCAGAAGGAACAAGGGAATTCACCTTCTTCCTCCAAGCCTCATCTCCATTAAACACACCGCCCTCCTTGGCATTCCTCACCGAAACCTCCGAAGCCTTGAGGTGCTCCACCAGCTCATCGTCACTATACCGGAAGAGGAGATCATCGTGGATGAGGGGCTGCCGCGGGACGACACAAAACAAATGTATGAGCTTCTCGGCCGCATCGCCCATGTAATGACCGGGTATTTTATGCCACGTTAGCATTTTAGTTTGAAAAGTCTTATTGTGTGTAATGGTTGAAAAGTCAAAAAGAAAAGTGTTTGGAGAACACGTGTCAATTTCGGATTGGTGAATTTCGTTTTATTGTGTCGGTCAATTAAACGAGTTGAAATTTTATGCCATGTCAGCCTTAGGATAGAAAATTTCTTAGGATTTTAGAAATTGGAAATTTTCGGGAACGAAAAACGAAAACGAAAATGAAAAATAAATAAATTAAGATTAATTAGAATTAATTAAGAAAAATAAATAAATCAATTAAATTAAATTGATGAATAATAAAATTAAGAAAAACTAGTTTTAGATTGGTAATAAATAAATTTGTGTGTTAAAAAAAAAAATGAATTGGAAATAAAATAAAACAATTAGAATAAACAAAAGAAAAGAAAATAAAAGAAATAAAATAAATATAATGGATTGGGCTTAGATTTTGAGTTGGGCTTGGATGTGGGCTTAAATGGCTGATGGTTTTTTTAAAAGCCATGTGAAGTGGGCTGATTTAAAAAGAAAGAGAAATGGGCTTGAGTGGGCTGATTTAAAAAGAAAAGAAATGGGCTTAAGTGGAAAAGGGAACAGTAGCAGATCTGGGAGAAGAGAGGAGCGGCGGCTGTGGAAATTAGGGCACTCGCCGGATCTTTGACCGGCCGTTTGGACGGCCAAACGATCTCCGTTTCGGCCCAAATTCGGAGGAAGTACTCTATTCGATTAGAGGAACAAGCCTACGGTGGCTGATTTCGTTTTTAACGGCCAGATTCTCAGATTTGTGGTAGGGGACCCTAACCCTAAAACTTAAATTTTTATGTCTTTCCCTTGAGAAAAAAATTGTAAATATTGTCATTATTAGTTAATTAGAAATTATAGGTGTTGTATGAATTTTTCTAGAATATTTGGAATTTGTTTGAAATTTTTAGAATTTCGGGAAATTGATTTTGATTGATAATTAATTATTTTGAAATGTTAAAAATTATTAGATGGGTTGGAAAATTCCAAAAGTTGGGTTAGATTTCAAATATAATGATTTGTGAATTTTTAGGCATTGGTTAGAATATTTTCGAAAATTTTAGGGTAAAAAGTTAGTTAATTTTGGATGTTAGAAATTATTATAATGGTTGAAAAATTTTGTAAGTGTGGTAAAATTTCAAGATTTTTGATATGAGAATTTTTGAATATTTGTTTGAGATATTATCGGAAACTTTAATGTGTGAAATTATTTTATTGGATTATTGGGAAATGTTGAAATTGTTGAATTATTGAGGAACATTGGAATTATGGCATTCATGTGCATCATGGTTATGTGAAATAAATAAATAAAATTATGAAGATTGTGAAAAGTGTATGAAATGGAAAAAAATGAAATAGAGATGAGAAGTGGAAGCCCGTGTGGGGCGAATTAAGAAGGGAAAGAGATCCCTAGGGTGAAAGACCCAAAAGTTACCCCGGGAAGACTCCGAATGGGGAGTGTATTTGGGTGCGGACGCGTATCCTTCGGTGAAAGCCCGAAAACAATAGTGCATTGTATGACTGTGTGTCACACGTTCATGTGCATCCATGTAATTGTTGAATATTATGAGATTGTGTATAATATTATATATTACACTATGTGATTGATTGATACTGTTGAATTGTTCCTTTGTGTTGAAGTGTCCTTTTCGTATTCCTTGAAACTTAGTAATCCCTTTAACCCCTTGGGTGTTAGGCACCCTACTGAGCAATGTGGAAATGCTCACCCCTTCCTTGTTATACCTTTTTAGATGCAGATATCTCTCATGAGGATCCACAGGTGGGGCAGGGAGGACTTCAGGATGCTCCTGGAGCGGCCTAGTGGAGCGTGGCATTTTTTGTTATTGTGTTTCTTTTTGGATTTTGGGATTTGTTTTAGTAATTATGACTCATGGATTTGTTATGAAGCTTTATTTGATTAAGTTGTTCATGGTGAACTTTTATTTTGGACTATAATGAACATTTATTTAATCTTGTTGTTTTGAGTAGTTTTGGGATATTATAGTTTATGAGAATTCTAGTGGGATTGATAAAAAAAAAAAAAATCCAGAGTATTTTGGTTGACTGCCAACGTGGAATAGGAGAAACCCTTAGGGTCAAACCTTTGACCTGGGGTCACGGGTCAAATTTTGGGTTGCCCGGAATTTGGGTCGTGACAGCCCACGTGGGCCCGGACGGTGTCGCGGCCAGTGGAGGGGTCGAAGATGGCGAGATTGACATAGGAATTGGAGTATGCAGAGTGGAAGAGGCCGCAGAGACATACCGATTCTTGGGCCTTCCAGAGCTTGAGAATCTTGTACATGTCGACTAGATGTTCAAGGAAACTTCCATGCTTGTGCCAGCACTCGCCTGCGCCCACCGATCGGAGAACAGAGATGATAGAAGGCAGCTTTGGGTGGACGGCTTCAAGCTCGCCCCGAAGGAAGGGACGAGCGGAGGCCAAGAGGGTTTGGAGATGAAGGTCCGGAGAGGGAGATGAAGATAGAGAGGAAGGCATAGTGTCCGTTTGGGAGTGAGGGAGAGAAGGGAACGATGGAGGAGAAGGAGAAGGAGAAGAGAGAAAGAAAGAAAAAGAGAAGAGCGGAAGGTGATGGTCGTTATGGGAGAGACGCAACTGATCCCAAAGGAGATATGGTCCTTGTCTGAATAGGCCACGTTGATTACAACGCAAAATATTTTTTTACATGGATGGATACACTGATACAGAGAATAGGGATTGCTTTTTTATATTTCAAATGCCAGAACTTTTTACTCACAGAGCATGTGCCACCACGTTCTCCATGACGTAAAAAAAAGCATCCACCAGCTATTAAATTGAGTTTATTTTTCTTCCATGTGACATTGCGGTAGTACATTATAATATCTTTTATATATTATATTATTAATTAATTGAAATAAAATTACTATAAATATGTTAATTTTAATTATCTTATTACATATTTTTTATACTAATTAAACACAAGAAAATATAAATTTATAAATAAAACTATCAATATTTTCATATAAAAAATACTTATTTAAATATCATCATTTTTTTTATTCTTCAATTTATTCAAATCAAATATATTATCGTTTTTAATAATGATGTTTTTAAATTTGTATATATAGTAAACTTTTCGATAAAATAGTTTTAATATATGTATTGTTGTTTCTTCTATCATTTTATAGAGTTTTCTCAATATTTATGGGTTTTGATAAATTTGTATCTCATCGATATATTTTATCAAATTATTAGATTTTATTTCAACCATTGAGTTAGTAAAAGAAAAAGTGAAAAGTATTTACATATTTTTCATATGTATCTTTTGGTTTGGCAAAAAGAGTTTCGGGTCAAAATGACCCATTTTTGAAACTTAATGTTGAAAACGGGCACATTTTGAAACTATTGTTCAAATGACCTCTTTGATGCCACGTAGGTGCCTCACCATTAAAAAATATATTTTTTTTCATCATTATAGTGAAAGCCGCAGTTGGGAAACGCGGTTTCATTTTTTAACTAAAGCCGCGGTTGGCAACTGCGGCTTTAGTTCATTTTTATTTAAATTTAAAATTTAATTAAAAAATTATTAAATTACAATTTATGAATGAAATTTAAAAATATACTTAAATAATAAATTATTTATATTTAAATTTAAAATTCTAGTATTACTTCAATAAACATAAATTGATAAATAGAAGATATCATAAATGAATGTTTTATTTATTAATAAATTAATAATCTTAAAATAATAAATTTATATAACATATAAATAATATATAAAATTGTATAATTTATTAATTTAAGATATTTAATTTGTTAATTTTTAAGATATTAATTTATTTATATTATGATAAATTTATCTTTATCGAAATAATAGTATAGTAGTTAATAACTGAGATTTCAATTATAATATTTTTTTACTTTCAAATTTAATTAAAAACTATTAAATTACAATTTATGATTGAAATTTTAAAAATATACTTAAATAAAAAATTATTTATATTTAAACTTAAAAATCTAGTATTATTTCAACAAACATAAATTGATAAATAGAAGATATTATAAATGAATATTTGATTTATTAATAAATTAATAATCTTAAAATAATAAATTTATATAACATATAAATAATATATAAAATTGTATAATTTATTAATTTAAGATATTTAATTTTTTAAATTTTAAGATATTAATTTATTTATATTATGATAAATTTATCTTTATCGAAATAATAGTATAGTAGTTAATAACTGATATTTCAATTATAATATTTTTTTTACTTTCAAATTTAATTAAAAACTATTAAATGACAATTTATGATTGAAATTTTAAAAATATACTTAAATAAAAAATTATTTATATTTAAACTTAAAAATCTAGTATTATTTCAACAAACATAAATTGATAAATAGAAGATATTATAAATGAATATTTGATTTATTAATAAATTAATAATCTTAAAATAATAAATTTATTTAACATATAAATAATATATAAAATTGTATAATTTATTAATTTAAGATATTTAATTTGTTAATTTTTAAGATATTAATTTATTTGTATTATGACAAATTTATCTTTAACAAAATAATAACATACTCTTAAGCCTAGTTGTCATATATAGATTTTTTTACAAAATTAGTTAATGAAATTAATTACAAAAAGTCTACTACAAAATGTAATTTTTAATAGTTTAATTAAAGTCACAAAAAATATCCACTAAACATTAATATAGTGGAAAATAAAAAACATATATAATCTCACATGCCTCCACAAGGAGAGAACCTATGTGTAACTAGTACTCTCTTCCTTTTTGGACGCCCCTCTCTAACTGTAGCAGGTACTGCATGTGACACATGAAGAACATCTGTCTGTGATGGGGCTAGAGCTGGAAATAGAGGTGGTGGAGGAGGTAGCAATCTAGGTCGACGTAAGCCTCGCCTACCCCTCGGAATGACTGGCGGTAAATCTAGCTGAGTAGATGTGTCAATCTGCACTAAATACCAAGTTCAACTCAAATGAAAGCAATGTATAAGCAAATAAGTGTATAAGTAAAGAGTAGGATGATATCATGAATTAATATTATTTTTGTGGTCCAATAAAATGTTTTACATGTGTTTGGGTTACAAACACGTTTAATTTATTTTTCTAATTTCATAATTAGGATGAGATTAACTTTTAATATTTTTTTGATAAAATGAAATTAATATTTTTATATTAAAAATTAAAATTTAAAATAAATATGTGTTAATTATGTTAATTCTTTTACAACTCAAAATTATCTGTTAAATATATTTTTTAAAATAAATATATGTTAAATATGTTATTTTAAATAAAAAAATGAGATTTTAGTAATTGCAAGAAATCCACCCTAGTCCACAAGCTAAGGAATAATTTTTAGAATATACAGATTTTGAATAGTGAACTCTAGTACCTCCTAACCACACAATCAACCATAGATTAGGATCCCCACAAAATCAAATGTGTAATGAGAAAAAAAATCAACCAATACGAGAACTACCTAAGATGAAGATACAAATATTCTGAAATTTAGGTTGAGGATAAGAAATAATACAAAGAAAGTGAAACAGTGACGTGGATGAATTGACAATACCTGCTAAAGAAAGGAATTAAATGAAATCCTAAATTACTCTATAAAGTGCATTTAGGTAATTTTGCAGATTTGGTGTTTTTTAATGTTATTAGTCAAAAATTGGTACTTGAATTGTATTCATAATTTGAAAAGTTTTTTTATTGAAACTTTCTTCTTAAAAGAAGTGTCAATATTTCTAAACTTTCTATTTTATAAATTAATCTCTTTTCTCTTAAGTTTCTAGTTTGTGTCTTCAGAATTTTGAAGTCTTTGTTATTAGAAATTTTATTCGAAGGTCTTTCTATAAAGTAGGATGTTAATTCTAAAAAGGGAGTTTTTGTTTTTTTTTTTTTTTTTTGATTTTATTTTTCAAAGATTTAGGAGTTCTCAAAAATGAACAATAGTCCTAACAAGTTGCTACATAGGTTAGGTTTGCTTTCCATATTTTTTTTTAGTTTTAAGGGTTCTAAAACTTTATAAATAAGGCTAATGGATGTAAAAGGGGATGATGATCGATGATCCAAAGATTTTTATTTTTATTTTTTTATGGGTGCAAATTTTGTAATTTTCATGGTAGGACTTAATTATTTTACTTCTAAGTGAGACTCCTAGGGCCTATGTAAGTTTGTAATATTGCTTCTTTTTCTTCTTTTTTTTTCCTATTTTTTATTTTATTTTTTCCCTACTATTATAATTTTATCTTTCTTCTCCTTAAATCTCAAAAGATTGAAGTCCTAGTCCGCCTATTTGATTATAAAAAACCATCCTAGTGTTGTCAAATATCAAGCAATCAATTACACACAAAATGTAATCACAACATTCAAAAGATCACCGACCAAATCACAAATGAAATTTAATGTCAATGAAAGTACGTATTTTCATCTTTTGAATGGCTCATAATGATCATGATGATACAATAAGTTTCTTGATGAACTTAACACTGTCAAAGAGTTCTAAACAGGATGAAAAATAAATAAAAAGTGAAACCATGACTAGTTAGCAACTTAGCTTACCTCAAGTGAATCAAGATGTTCCAAGGTTTCAATAGTTATATTATTATCATCATCCATTATTAAGTATTTACTTTGACTTTTCCAATCAATATAAAAAACAAACAATAAAACAACTATTCCAATTCCAAAGTTTCAAATTTCAAACCAACCAACTACCCTTTTGATTTGAATAATTAACAATTACTAGGGTGGGTCCCCTTGTCTTATTCAAAAGCCAGCAATTATCTAATTGAATTTTTTTTTTGATAAATAAAGAGAAATTTTTCTAATTGAAATTTGATAATTGATTAATGAACATCACGCATAACTGTGGTATTATGTTGACTTGTTATGAAATTAAATAATATTTTTTAACAAAAACAAGATATTAAGTAAATTAGCAATTGAAAATATGAAAATAAAAATAAATAACACTATATTTTATAAAATTTATTTAAAAGTGAAGTATTTAAATATGATATATTTATAAAAATGACTCTACTACACCTTCAAACTTTAATTCTTATATTCATTTATTCATTTAAATATTCAAATATATAAATATTTTATAAATTTAGTAATTTACTTAATATCAATAGGAAAATTTAGTAATATTAATATAAATTTAGTAAATTCAGTTAATTCCATAGGAAAAGTGATAAGCTGATGTACCAATACCAAAGCAAACCCATAATAATAATTCCACAGGAAAATTTCATAATAATAATATGATAAAATTATTTTTATTAATATCTTTTTATTTAATCTTTAATTTTATTAAAAATTATATATATTCTATTAAGATGAGATAAAATTGTTCTCATGATTTGTTTTGTTTTTTTTTTTAACTCTATTAAATCTAAAAATCAAAAGGCTACCCACTTCTCTCACTCGGGCATGAAGAACCCCTTTTCTGAAGTTGCCCTCCAGCCGGGAGAATCCCTAAAAAAGCCCTTCTCTCACTCTGCCACTCTCAATCCTCGCAGGTACTAATCTAATCATGTTATTATTATTTTTTTTTGCAACCCCCCTTTGATTCCCAATAAAATCCATGCCCCATTCGATTTCCGCGAAAATTCATCCTCGTTTGATTTCCGAGAAAATCCATGCAAAACCCCCAAGGAAAACCAAAAAAATTGCTTTTCTTTTACTCTCTGTGTTTTCTGGATCCGTTTTAGGGGTCTCTTTGCTGTTGTGCCATTGGACTTAAATTTCAAGAACCCTAAATCAAAACTGAGAAACGGGAAAAATCAAGAATTTTTTTCTTTCTGTTTTCATTCTCGTTTCCCACTTTTCTCAGCATCCAATGGGAAAAATAAAAATACTAACAACACATGATAAAAAAAAGCTCAGATCTGAAAAAAAATTAACACTAACTTCAACCTCCAAAGTCTCCCTCAGTGGCCCACTGGTGGGGCTAGGATTTTTAAGGAAAAATGAGCACGGGCTGGGAATAGAGAGCAGCTCGGATGGAAGTTGTAGCTCCAATGTCTCCCTCAGTGGCCCACTGGTGGGGCTAGGGTTTTTAACGAAAAAACCACACGCAGAGCAAGGGGGAAGAGAGCAGCTCAGATGGAAGTTTGGGATTGGGAAAGAAAAAATGCAGCTGAAGTTTGGGAAAGTAAAAAATAAAAAGAATAAAAAATTACTTTGTATGCTGACGTGGACTCAAAAGGGCTATTTTGAACAATTGTTTGAAAAGTAGGTCATTCTGAACATTATGTTTCAGCGGAAGGCTATTTTGACCCATTATTCTGGTAAGAAAGTGGAAAGTGATGCCTTATGATGGTTATAAGTATGATCTATACAAAAATTATAAACCTTAATTTGGTAAAAAAATATTGTGCTTATGACATTGGTGAAGAAAATGATCATCAAAAAGAGATTAGTGAATAAAAAATAAAAGCATCAATCTCTTGATTTTAAGAGAAAAATATCAATAATAGTGTTCTTCTTTTGTTTGCAACTTGGAATTTTTCTAAAGTACTTAGAGCCTTCATGTTTTCTTTGTTTCCTTCAAAATGTTCTTACTGGTAGATAAGAATGTTCAAATAGGTCAAAAACCTAATGGTAATTTTTTTTTTCCTTTCTTGGATTTTTTTTTAAAAAAATTAATTGGTGACATTTTTTTTTATTAATGGTGTTGGAAACCAATATGTGGACCCCACATTTCAGCTCATGCGTTTCCCACTTGATGGCGAGCTCGATTTTTATTTCAAAAATGATTTTTATTTATTAGAAAATGACTTGAGTCGCCACTTATTTTTGTTTTATTTTAAAAGAGTAAACAAAATAAGAAAGAAAACCCTAAGTGCGACTCCTTATTTTGGAAAAGGTGATCTACGAAAAACCGGATCGGGCTCGGGGGTCAAGTTGCTTATCGGGAAGGTACGGTAAAGACCGTAGCACCCCTTTGAGTCCCTAAAGTCGGGTCTCTACTAATAAAATGAAGCTGACATGACAATCAATAGGAAAATCAATGGATACTCAAATCGATTAGGCGCATATGGGAATCGAAACATGCAATAGAGAATGACCAGAATAGGAGTGGATGCGTACCTGGGCCACGAACGAACAATGCACTATCATGGAAATGGAGTCAGTGCACAATATAGAGCACGAAACATATCACATGGATCACTAAGCAGGGATTAAAATTGTTTTAAGGAAAATTGGATTTTTGAAATTCATTTGAGAATCGGAATCTTAGCGATTATTTGAAAATTGGAGTTTTGGAGATTATTTGAAAATTGGATTCTTAGGAATTAAATGTAAGAATGAGAATTTTAGAAATTAAATTTGAAAGAAAATTGGGATTTTAAGGAATTGTTTAAAAATTCGGGATTTTAAAGAAAAATTGAGTTTTCGAAAATTGGGACTTTGGGAGTTGAATTTTGAAAGGGATCAGAGTTGTAAGTTATTTGAGAAGTAGAAATTATGAAAGTTGATTTATAAAAATTGGAAATCTTAAAAATCACTTGAAGGAGGACCTTTTAGAAACGAATGAATAAAATGATAACAATAATAGTGATAACAATAAGTGAGTAACCGGATAAATACAATAATTGGAATATTGAGAAGTGAAAATTAAGTTCGAAGATGGGACAATTGGAATTTCAGATAGCCAAATTTAGAAATGGGAATTTTGAAGAATTAAACTTTAATGGTTAAGATCTTTAAGAGGAATAAATAGGTAAGCATGGAGTAATGTTACTAATTAATGGAAGCAAAATTTTAAACGAATAGAAAATGAATAGTGGAATTTTTAAGATTGAAAATCAAATTAGGACGTTGGATTTTTTAAGAACTGGACTTTAAATAAATAGTTAAGTGGGGGATAATAATTCTAATTGATGAAAATAAGATATAGATGAATGGTGGAATTTTTAGGATTGAAAAATTAAACTAAGACATAGGATTTTTGAAGGATTAGACTTTGGATAACTAGATAAATATGGGATAATGATTCTGATTGATGAAAATAAGATTTAAACGGATTATTGAGAGATTAAACTGAGACATGGGATTTTTGAAGGATTAGACTTTGAATAACTAAATAAACATGGGATAATAATTCTAATTGATGAGAATAAGATTTAAACGAATATTTGTAGAATTAAATTAAAACAGGGGATTTTTGAAGGATTAGACTAGATAAAGATGGGATAATGATTCTATTTAATGAAAATAAGATTTAAACGAATTATTGAAAGATTGAATTAAGACAGGAGATTTTTGAAGGATTAGACTTTAAATAACTAGATAAGTATGAGATTATAATTCCAATTGATGAAAATAAGATCTAAACGAGTCATTGAAAAATTAAATTAAGACATTGGATTTTTGAAGGATTTAGACTTTAAATAACTAGATATATATGAGATAATGATTCTATTTGATGAAAATAAGATTTAAACGAACTATTGAAAAATTAAATTGAGACATGGGATTTTTGAAGGATTTAGACTTAGACTTTAAATAACTAGATAAATATGATATAATGATTCTAATTGATGAAAATATGTTTAAACGGATTATTGAGAGATTAAATTGAGACATGGGATTTTTGAAGGATTACTTAAGGACCTAGGTTTTGAAAATAAGATTTTAAGGTTTAGAATATGGTAAATTCATCGAGACTAACATGAGTTAATTATAGACAAATTTCATATATGATGATTAAACATAACCAAAGAAGGGAAGATAAGATACGAATTATTTTAAGTTTTGAAAAGGATATTCAACCTTAATAATTTGTCTTTTAATTATGCTTAAGTCGAATTAAAGAAGGTAGGTAAAAATATAATAAGATGTAAATAAAATTAAATAATAAATTAATAGATTATGAAGATTAGGGGTTTAGAGATTTTTTTTTTTTTTTTTTTTTTTTATATATAGAAATGAGGCAGCCAAATGGGCTAACCCAACATGGACTTGGGCCATGAGGGTGGCTGGCATAGGGAGCATGAGCCCTCCATCAACAATGTTTGGGCTAGGCTCCAATTCAAGCCCAAACCCGTCACCATGGGCAAGCCCAAACCCATCACCAACACAAACTCCATCACAACCCACTTCTTCTCAAGCCCTCCATTTATTTAAGAGAACATTGCCCTCCATCAATATGCCTGGGTTGAGCTTCTTCTCAAGCCCAATGTCCATCATGGGCAAGCCCAAGAAAAACTCCATCTCAGCTCACTTTCTGATCACCTCAGGCCTTTCCCTCACCACCAATGGAGCACCTCTCATGCACGAGAAACAGCAAGAACACCACCAACCCGCCAAGTTCCTACCCAAATAACGAAACCTCCAGCATCTTCAATCCTTTGACGTTCATCAGATTTATCAGGTTTGTGATTAGTGGACAGTGGGATAGCTGAACCAGCTCTACAAGCAGCCACTCTTCCAGTAGGGTACACGACGGAGAACAACGAGGATAATTTCGGCCCAGTACCCTACGATCCTGAGAAGCACGGGCATGGCAAGGTTGAAGTGAGGACAAGGAGAGTTGCATCAGCCACCATTGTAGCTGGGAAGAGCGTAGCCCGGCGGGTAGAAGTTGGTGGCAGTGACGAAGATGGAGGAGGCTGCCGGAGTGGCACCATTGGCGCAAACGCCAAGGATTCAAGCATGAACCAAGGTGAGAAAAGAGAAGAGTGAAGCAAGGGAAAGAAGAATGAGAAGAACCATTGAGAGAGAGAGTATAGGGTGGTGAAGATGCAGTCCTTGGTGTAGGTAAGACGTGGCCATGCATGGCCACGCATGGTGCTGGATATATTGGAGCATAACAGTGGATATGGTAAGAGGGGGGGGGGGGGGCTATGTAAAGTATTGTTGAGCTTGAAAACTAACTGGTGACATCAAAATAGATCCAAAAACAACACTGGTAAATGCAAAACTTCCAACGAAAATCCCACATCCAAACCAAAGAAACGATAACCAAGAGAAGTAAAATAAACTGAAGAATAAAAACGAGTCCATGAAGTCCTACTTAAGAGCCTTTCCTTAGCCTCCTAAGTTAAATAAGATCCCCTCTCTCACAGGTACAACGCCCGCTCCTCTTCGGCACTTCTCTGGATTTCTTTTTTTCTTTTTTTTTTTTTCCTTTCCCCCCCCCCCCCCCCCCCCCCCCCCTTCTTCTCTCCCTTCCTTTATCAGGATACCCACAATCTCCCGCTGTAGGTCACCACCTACCCTTCTGTTCACTCCATCAGCAAGTATGGGCTGCCATTCTCCTTCGCCACATGTTTAAGGTAGTTGGGCTCCTAGGAGGTGTCCCCCCCCCCCCCCCCCCCCCCCTCCCTTCACTAAAAATGGAAAATTGCCCTCCTCTGTCATGCCATGCCCCCCTTGTTTTAAATCATCCAAAAAGAACCGAGAGCTCAAGAGGGAGGGTCTACAAATATGCCCCTCTTCTGGAAATGGAAAAGAGAGTGGAGGCAATGATTCTCTCTCTCTGGAAATGGAAGACAACTCTCTAGAAAAGGTTATGGGAACCCTAACCCCTAAGGTGATATTTATAGGGCTTCTTATTGGGCTTAGGTGACTTGAGCCCACTAAGGGTTTGGGTCACTTAATCTAACCCAAAACGGTTCCTAATTAATTAATTAACTTAACAAGGCCTACTAATGAATCAATTAGCATAATCTAAAGACTTTGTTCACTTAACCTTGTGCAACCTTGCATAATTATCAAAATGCTCTTATGCACAAAAGTGAACTTAGAGTCAATTCAACCTTCATAACCCGTGCCAACAAGGTATATGAGCTCAGAGCGGGGACCATTGGGACCCATAGTAATATCGGCTTCCTCAAAATCCAATTATGAAGTTGATTCAACATCCTACCACATAGAATCAACTGAACTCTAATATCATATGTAAATAACAACAAGACGCCAAGTGCTCGGGTTTGTGATATGCTATCCATTATGTTCAATCTCCCCATGAACTGGTGTTTGTAGTTTAACAAGATGAAAACTGTCAGCCTTTCAAGACTACCTCTACCATCCTTGAGTTACAAATCCTTCTATTGTGTGTTCAATTGACATATCTTAGCTTTCAAAGAGCTTATGTCAAGTTTCACTTAAAGAACTACTATTATCATAGTTTCCATGAACACATCTCCTTAGGATCACCCATTGAGTCACACTGTCTCAATCCCAAGAGATATCATAGTGCCTTTATTGAGAATACCTATTGCTACCAACTTCCATCAATAGTAACCTAATCCATAAGGAATACATGATCAGTTTACGATCTCATCCATAGGTCAAAGTCACTACTAACTTCAGCACAATCTCAATATTCTCTCAAAGTTGAGAAACAACACAATGAACCAACTTGGTGAAGTCATAACTACTTGATAGCCTTAAGTCATAACTTACCATAGGTCATATCCAATGTGCAACCATACACACTAGTGCATTCACCATAAGAAACTCACCCCAATTGCCAAGACCAGTCATCCCTCTAATTAGGAGGTGATGCACTACATCTTCTAATGAGTTGCCTAAACCCATGAACCAACTATGAATAAGTCATCTATTTGCAAAGAACCCATGACTTAGATCTTCCGTGCAAATCCTAATGCACTCAAGTCACGTACAATGCAAAAGATGCAAACTAGAATGCTTACAAGATATAAGGCATGGAAAAATGATAGATAAAAGTGAACTAAAACTTTATTAAATAAATAATAAAAACCAAGAGTTTATTACATCATGTCATGCTTTTAAGGGTTCTATCCTAAGAGATATATCATCATTTTTAATAGTAACGAGTTTTTAAATTTGTATATATAATAAAAAAATTTCAATAAAACAACTTTAATATATGTATTATTGTTTCTTCTATCATTAATGACAAGTAGGTTATGCTTACTATATTGTGCTAAGCCTAGTTTAGTTCCTAAACACTTAATCCTACTCCACATAAAGATAAAGGGCATAATTTTTTTTTTCTTTTAGGTTTTAACAAAAAACTAAAACTAAAATCAAAGTCATAATTTTTAAACAGTGATATTAGTAGTGTAAAAGTTTTATCAAACATGAAAAACTTCTTGTAGAAGTTAAAATAAAGTTTTTACAAAAAGTAATATTTTCCTAACTTAACATTAATATTTTTTGTAAGTCATAATCTCTTTAAATAAAATTAGTCAAATAGATATAAAAGTTCTTATTAAGCTTGAAATAAAGCTTTTTACTTCTTAAAAGTCAATCCAAGTAAGGCCTAAAGTGTCGAGTTTTGTGGTATTAATGATTGTTAATTAGAGAAACAAACATATAAGTTCTTATTGAGTCTAAAAAACAACTTTTGATTTCTCAAAAATCAATAAAAAAAGACCAAAGTGATAGATGTTGTGGTATGAAGGATTTTTACGTTGAATGTAGGAAATACCCCAATGCTATGATAATATGCTTAAAAAACTCCCTCTCTTATGGATTATTGTAATTCACCTTTATTTATGTTCTTACTCTCATTCATATTTCAAATATGAAATGAACTCTTAGGGACAAACTATTTCATCTCCAAAATTATTTACCTTGTGACAAAAAATAAAATTATAACCAAATATATATTTCAACGAAAATTTTTGTGACGCAAATTCATAACTTTCGTCGTGAAATGAATTAAAAATGATGGTTAATTATTTGGAAATGTAAGAATTCATTAGAAGACGAAATTATTTTGTCTTCAAAGGATTCTTTATGCATTGGGAGGCGATTTTTTTTTTTTTTTTTTTTGTCTCCAAATGTTGGCACATAGTTTGGGCAACATTACCATCCCTAGTTGAAAAGGAAAATGATACAATAGTGTTATAGATCATCCATTTTGTTATCTTAGCACATGTGATACTAGGTGCTTTCCTTTGCTTCTCTCTTAACTCGTAGTCATCCCTTGGTGACACATTGACACTCATATGACCTATTTTTTCTGGCCCATCTTTAGGAATCCTTCATTGAAGGGCTCATTTGGACCCTCATTGTCATAACCTTGGCCGTCTTTCAAGCTTACATTAAGTTTCACTTAGTTGTGTTTCCACTTAACTCACTTAGGTGGACCTTAGGTTAGATTTCAATCTTAGCTTACTTAGACATTTTCCACTTAGGTCACTTAGACACTTTCCACTTAGGGCACTTGGTTACATTTTCTAGGATGGGATCACTTAGACACTTTACTAGGCTCAATTCACTTAGGTTTGATTTCTCATTTTGATTGCTTGCTTTTCGGGTTTGAGTGAATATATGGCTTGATTTTGATTTTGATTTTGATTGCTTGAGGTGAGTTTTCAATATTTAATTATGTGAGTTTGATGTTTCGATTTTTGATATTTGATTATTGCATCAGTTTAACATTTAGTTTTTTCTATTGCATGTATGTAATAATTATATCTATTTTGTTTTACTTATTTATTTATTGACTTAATAAAAAAATGTTTGAATTGTTTTGATTTATTTATTTACTCATTTAATAATTATATTTGTTTTGTTTAATTATTTATTTGTTTACTTATTTAATTATTTACTTATTTATTAGAAAATTGCTTGAATTGTTTTGACTTAAAATATGCATGTGATTACCTTACTAACTTGTGAATTACATAATCTTTTATTTTATTTTATTTCATTTATCTTCAATTTCATATGATTTTCTTTTTATTTTGTTCTGTGTGAAGAAAAACCAAGATCCTTAGATGTTTTTGGAAGGGAATGCTTATAGAAAGGAAAGTGGGTCATAACTTCCATAGAGAGGCAACCATACAATGCACATGCTATAAAAGAGCACTAACACGAAGACAATGACGGATTTTGAGGATTTATGGGCCATACATGTCCCGTTCTTTCTTGCATTTGGATTTACCATTGAGGTTTAGTACGATACCCCACCCACCATTCACAAAGCAACCAAACTAGGAAACGGGCAAATAGTGCATCACTTCCAATATTTTAGTAGAAGACATGCCTAATTCTTGACACAACCATTAATTTATTCATAGAAAATGACCTGCACTCAAACACAACCATCATCTTTTGATTGCTTCACAATTCATAGTTTAATAAAATTAAAAGCATTTATTCACGGTAGATTCATAAATCAGATGGAAGAGGAAGATGGTCTTCTAAATGTGTTGTATGCATCAATGATTTACTTGACAAGCCCTAAGTTGAGGATCCCCCAAGAAGTGTTTGGCCATGACCTCTCCTTAGCCTTCATCAGCAAAACCCTGTTCCAAGCAATCCATCCTTCCCAATTCATCCTCTTGTCCCATGGATTCCCCCACTCCAGCATGAGCTTCAGCCCCTTCTCAGCCTCTCTCTCGGCCTCCTCAAACCTCCCATTTGTCAAGTAAATCTGAGCCAACACCACATGTGGCTCCCCCACAAATGGGTTCTTCTCGACACACCTCCCCAACAACTTCTCAGCCCAATCCAACCCTCTCTTTGACCCTTCACAAACAGCTTCCCAATACAGATCTGTTGCTTCTATTTGCTCCTCTGCGCCCAAAACCCTCGTGCAGTTCTCCAAAACCGGTGGTATCACAAGCTCTAACTCCTCATCTCGGCCTTTCACCACTTGATCCCCACCAACTCTTTTCCTCTCTTCGATGAAAATCTCCTCCTCCCTCACTAGCAATGAGTAAACCGCACCCATTCTTGATATTGAATTCAACCACAGCCCAGGCTTGCCATCCCCAGGCCACAAAGCTCCATAGCTGTTGCCAGAAAACTCAAGGCGGCCATTAGAATTGTCAAACAAGGCGTCCTGAAACCCGTAAAGCTGGTCACTGAAATCAGCCATTGTCATCATCACGAAAATGGCCACAACCCTTCTCGACACCAACACATCTTCACCAGTCTTGATGTGCTTCACCGTAACCCCACCAGGAGGAACAAGGGAATTCACCTTCTTCCTCCAAGCCTCATCTCCATTAAACACACCGCCCTCCTTGGCATTCCTCACCGAAACCTCCGAAGCCTTGAGGTGCTCCACCAGCTCATCGTCACTATACCGGAAGAGGAGATCATCGTGGATGAGGGGCTGCCGCGGGACGACACAAAACAAATATATGAGCTCCTCGGCCGCATCGCCCACGTGGGCGCGGACGGTGTCGCGGCCGGTGGAGGGGTCGAAGATGGCGAGGTTGACATAGGAATTGGAGTATGCAGAGTGGAAGAGGCCGCAGAGACATACCGATTCTTGGGCCTTCCAGAGCTTGAGAATCTTGTACATGTCGAATAGATGTTCAAGGAAACTTCCATGCTTGTGCCAGCACTCGCCTGCGCCCACTGATCGGAGAACAGAGATGAGAGAAGGCAGCTTTGGGTGGACGGCTTCAAGCTCGCCCCGGAGGAAGGGACGAGCGGAGGCCAAGAGGGTTTGGAGATGAAGGTCCGGAGACGGAGATGAAGATAGAGAGGAAGGCATAGTATCCGTTTGGGTGTGAAGAAGAGAAGGGAACGATGAGAAAGAAAGAAAAAGAGAAGATCGGAAGGAGATGGTGGGTATCGCCCAAAGGGAGAGCCGTAACTGATCCCAATTCGTCTGTTGTAGTGTGGAACGGTAAACACGGAAGGAGATAAGAGTCCTTATCTGAATGGGCCACGTTGATTCCAACGCAGTAGATGGACGATGGATATAGAGAAGGGTTATGCCACGTTACCAAAATCATACCATACATACCTTTTTAGGCTAATAGGATACCATACCTACCTTTTTAAGCTAATAGGATGATCACAACATACCAACCTTTTTAATCTAATAGATTAAGACATGACATGAAAGATAAATACAAAATAAAAGAAAACAAATTCTTTTACGTTGCCGTGGGAATTAATCCCATACAGCTCATATTGTTAACTTCTACTGCAGTGACCAATTATTTCCTTTTGGATTTTTTTTATGAAGTAGAAAAATAAAGAAAATTTTGGAAAACAAAATTGCAATTTATTTATTTTTGTAATATAAAGTGATAAAGATGAAAATTAAATTTAAAATAAACTAATTTTTTTTAAAAAAATAATTTGGTGATATAATTTATAAATTAAGGTAAAGTAAATTTAATTTATTTTAACTTCAAATTATTTGTTGAAAAAATTGGATGAATATTTGAAGTGTGAAAAGCAATATAATTGGTTTATGAAGTGAAAAAAAATGGGAAAAAAACCGAAATAGATTTTTTAAAAATATACTAATTTAAAATTAAATTAATTATTAATAGAGAAATATATGAATAAATTATTTCTTAGCGTTTAAATTGGTTGAAATATTAAAAATACGAAAAAAGTAAATTAGTAATAATATGGAAATCCATACTTCTCGTTGATTTTTTTAGTAAATTTCAATTTAGAATTTTTCGGGGATCATTTAATACCCTCTAAATGTAATAAACTTATCTAAACAATATTCAAGTCATATCAAGTCACAAAAATTTTTAAAAAATCAAAGAAGCGGAGAATACAAAGAACACGAAGAATGTGAACCTTGCTAATTTTTTTGTATTTTTGTATTTTTACTTTTTTCGGGAATCAATTGAACACCGTCAAAGTATAACGAACTTATTTAAAAAAAAAAAATCAAATAAGTGGTAATGAGAATGTACAAAGAATATGAGGATTCTTCACATTCTTTGTACCCTAACTAGTATTTTAGTATTTCTAGATTTTGATTTTTTTGGGCATAATTTGAACACACACTAAATGTAATGAACCTATTTAAACAATATTCAAGTCATACGAAGTCCCAAAATTATTTTTAAAATTCAAAGAAATGGAGAATGAGGAGGGTACGAAGAATGTGAAGATTCCTCACATTCTTCATACCCTTTCTAATTTTTAAGTATTTTTCTAGTTTGATTTTTTCGAACATCATTTGAATAATCATACGAAGTCCCAAAATTATTTTTAAAATTCAAAGAAATGGAGAATGGGGAGAGTACGAAGAATGTGAAGATTCATCCATCACATTCTTCATACCAAATAAATTTTAAGTATTTTTCTAGTTTGATTTTTTCAAACATCATTTGAATACCCACTAAGCGTAATGAACTTATTTAAACAATATCTAAGCCATATGAAGTCCCATTTTTTTTATTTTTAAATTCAAATAAGTGGATAATGAACCAAGCTATTTTTTTTTTTTTTACCCTTGCTAATTTTTTAATATTTTTGGATTTTGATTTTTTTTTTACATCATTTGAACACCCACTAAATCTAATGAACCTATTTAAACAATATTCAATCTATAAAAAATCCCAAAATTATTTTAAAATTTTAAAGAAGTGAAGAATAAAGAAAGTACGAAGAATGTGAGCATTCCTCACATTCTTCATAACCTTTATTTTTCGAGTTTGATTTTTTCGGACATCATTTGAACACCCACTAAGTGTAATCAACTTAGTGTCAAATCATACCATACCAACCTTTTTAGTCTAATAGATTAAGACATGACATGCAAGATAAATACAAAATAAAAGAAAACAAATTCTTTTACGTTACCCTCCCATGGGAATTAATCCCATACAGCTCATATTGTTAACTTCTACTACAATGACCAATTATTTCCTTTTGGAATTTTTTTTTATGAAGTAGAAAAATAAAGAAAATTTTGGAAAACGAAATTGCAATTTATTTATTTTTGTAATATAAAGTGATAAAGATGAAAATTAAATTTAAAATAAACTAATTTTTAAAAAAAAAATAATTTGGTGATATAATTTATAAATTAAGATAAAGTAATTTAATTTATTTTAACTTCAAATTATTTGTTGAAAAAATTGGATGAATATTTGAAGTGTAAAAAGCAATATAATTGGTTTATGAAGTGAAAAAAAAAAAGGAAAAAACCGAAATAGATTTTTTTAAAATATATTAATTTAAAATTAAATTAATTGTGTACTAATTATTAATGGAGAAATATATGAATAAATTATTTCTTAGCATTTAAATTGGTTGAAATATTAAAAATACGAAAAAGGTAAATTAGTAATAATATGGAAATCCATACTCCTCGTTGATTTTTTAGTAAATTTCAATTTAGAATTTTTCGGGGATCATTTAACACCCTCTAAATGTAATAAACTTATCTAAACAATATTCAAGTCATATCAAGTCACAAAAATTTTTTAAAAATCAAAGAAGTGGAGAATACGAAGAATGTGAGCCTTGCTAATTTTTTTGTATTTTTGTATTTTTATTTTTTCGGGAATCAATTGAACACCGTCAAAGTATAACGAACTTATTTAAACAATATCAAGGCCATATGAAGTTCCATTTAAAAAAAAAAATCAAATAAGTGGATAATGGGAATGTACGAAGAATCCTCACATTCTTTATACCCTAACTAGTATTTTAGTATTTCTGGATTTTGATTTTTTTGGGCATAATTTGAACACACACTAAATGTAATGAACCTATTTAAACAATATTCAAGTCATACGAAGTCCCAAAATTATTTTTAAAATTCAAAGAAATGGAGAATGGGGAGGGTACGAAGAATGTGAAGATTCCTCACATTTTTCATACCCTTTCTAATTTTTAAGTATTTTTCTATTTTGATTTTTTCGAACATCATTTGAATACCCACTAAGCGTAATAAACTTATTTAAACAATATCTAAGTCATATGAAGTCTCAATTATATTTTTTTTAAATTCAAATAAGTGGATAATGAACCAAGCTAATTTTTTTTACCCTTGCTAATTTTTTAGTATTTTTGGATTTTGATTTTTTTTTTACATCATTTGAACACCCACTAAATCTAATGAATCTATTTAAACAATATCCAATCTATAAAAAATCCCAAAATTATTTTAAAATTTTAAAGAAGTGGAGAATAAAGAAAGTACGAAGAATGTGAGCATTCCTCATATTCTTCATAACCTTTGTTTTTCGAGTTTGATTTTTTCGGACATCATTTGAACACCCACTAAGTGTAATCAACTTAGTGTCAAATCATACCATACCAACCTTTTTAGTCTAATAGATTAAGACATGACATGCAAGATAAATACAAAATAAAAGAAAACAAATTCTTGTACGTTACCCTCCCATGGGAATTAATCCCATACAGTTCATATTGTTAACTTCTACTACAATGACCAATTATTTCCTTTTGGAATTTTTTTTTATGAAGTAGAAAAATAAAGAAAATTTTGGAAAACGAAATTGCAATTTATTTATTTTTGTAATATAAAGTGATAAAGATGAAAATTAAATTTAAAATAAACTAATTTTTTTAAAAAAAAATAATTTGGTGATATAATTTATAAATTAAGATAAAGTAATTTAATTTATTTTAACTTCAAATTATTTGTTGAAAAAATTGGATGAATATTTGAAATGTGAAAAGCAATATAATTTGTTTATGAAGTGAAAAAAAATGGGAAAAAACCGAAATAGATTTTTAAAAAATATATTAATTTAAAATTAAATTAATTGTGTACTAATTATTAATGGAGAAATATATGAATAAATTATTTCTTAGCGTTTAAATTGGTTGAAATATTAAAAATAGGAAAAAGGTAAATTAGTAATAATATGGAAATCCATACTCCTCGTTGATTTTTTAGTAAATTTCAATTTAGAATTTTTCGGGGATCATTTAACACCCTCTAAATGTAATAAACTTATCTAAACAATATTCAAGTCATATCAAGTCACAAAAATTTTTTAAAAATCAAAGAAGTGGAGAATACGAAGAACACGAAGAATGTGAGGATTTCTAATTTTTTATTATTTTTGGAGTTTTATTTTTTCGTGTATCATTTGAATACCCACCAAGTATAATGAACGTATTTAAACAATATTCAAGTCATACGAATTCTCAAAATTATTTTAAAAATTCCAAGAAGTGTAGAATGGGGAGGATACGAAGAATGTGAGGATTCCTCACATTCTTCATACCCTTTCTAATTTTTAAGTATTTTGGAGTTTGATTTTTTCAGGCATCATTTGAACACCCACTAAGTATAATAAACCTATTTAAACAATATCTAAGCCATATGAAGTCCCTAAAAAATTTTAAAACATCAAAGAAGTGAACAATAGGGAAGATATGAAGAATGTGAGGATTTCTCACATTCTTCGTACTTTTTCTAATTTTTAAGTATTTTTGGAATTTGATTTTTTTTTCAGGCATCATTTGAACACTCACTAAGTATAATGAACCTATTTAAACAATATCTAAGCCATATGAAGTCCCTAAACATTTTTAAAGCATCAAAGAAGTGGAGAATGGGGAGGGTACGAAGAATGTGAGGATTCTTCACATTCTTCATACATTTTCTAATTTTTAAGTATATTTGGAGTTTGGTTTATTCGGACATCATCTGAACACCTACTAAGTGTAATGAACCTATTTAAATAATATCAAAGGCATATGAAGTCCCAGAAATTTTTTAAAACATCAAAGAAGTGGAGAATGGGGAGGGTATGAAGAATGTGAGGATTCCTCACATTCTTCATACTCTTTCTAATTTTTTAGTATTTTTGGAGTTTTATTTTTTTCGGGCATCAGTTGAACACCTACTAAGTGTAATGAATCTATTTCAACAATATCCAAGCCATGTGAAGTCCCAAAATTATTTTAAAATTTCAAAGAAGTAGAGAATGGGAAGGGTATGAAGAATGTGAGGAATGGATAAAAGTCTATGGTATCAAAGCCACGTGAAGGGAAGTCGAGTTTGTTTTGGGTGTTTTGAGCTATCCTAAGATAAGTAGTAGTGTGCCGAGGAGTGCGATCCCTATCGGGTTGAGCCCATTGTTAGCCGTGGATAAGCGTTTGTTAGGGCTGTAAAGGGTTAGGGAGATGTCTCATTAAGTCTGTCAATATGCTATTAGGCTCTAGATTAAAACCCTAAAATGAGTTTGATTTTCATAACCATGTCTAGGAAATCCACTAATTCTCAAGATACTGTTGTAAACAGTGAAGAGATCAATTATCCTAAGATCCAAAATGATTTAGACGATTGGAAGTTACCCAAGGTATCTAATCAAGAAATTTATAAGAAATGAACCTTTAAGTTCTTCACATACTACACCATTAGAACCTCTGAAATGTCAGTAAGTTTAGAACAAGACGATCAAGTCATAAGACTCTTGGATAGTAAGTCAGTTGAAAAACATAAGAAAGACCACTACAACTTCATACACTTTGGTATGATTTAAGTTCCAGCTAAGCCTTTGACAAGATTAGGTTTAAACACCTTTATTGTCATGTGTCTAAGAGATAATAGACATCTCAATTATCGAGATTCTATTATAGGTGCAATCCAAGCTGGACTGAATGATGACCCTGTCTATTTCCAGTGTTTCCCTAACTTCACAGTTAGACTAAGAGATGTCGATATCTTAGATTCGATTGTCCTTCATGTTAAGACCCATGGCTTTAAGTTCAAGAAAGAAAACAATCCTGTTTCCATCATAACCAGGTTTGCCTATAAGAGCATGACCACAAGCGTTGGATCTGGAGCACTATGCACCAGTCCCAAGAGTGAGACCACTCTCTTCCACTCAGATGTGATAAACAAGTCTAATTTCATAGTCCTCATGAAAATCAAGTGGAATGAGGTTGAGTTTCCTGAAAATTGGCATTTTGCTAATGTCGTTCCAGCTATAGAGTAGAGATTTGAAACGATTGAATAGATTGTTCAATATCTTGATGGAAGAGGAGATCTGATTTTCTCTAACTCTTTCCGTCATTCTAGTAGCCCTAGAATTTCAAATTTTGAGCCCTCTAAACCTTCAAGTTCTTCTATCCCAATTAGAACCACTAAGGAAGAAGAAGGTTCTGGTTCAGCAAATCCTAAGAATAATAAGTTAACAGGTGTTAAAAGTCACACCAAAGTGGCCAGACCCTTTTACACTGAGGATCAGGAGTCTACTCAAGGATCAAATCAGGATGAATCTCCTGTTATATCTCCTACGTATTCCCAGATGATTAACACAATAAGCTTTGATGATAAGGATTTTGAGATCAACAAAGATCTTTTAAGAAAGGACTTTTATTTTGAAGCCAATAAGGAAATAAAAGATTGGTTCTTTAGCACTGTCCCTAAAGACATTAGAACCCTCTACCAAGAAGAATTCTATGCTTACTTAAGACAAGAAAAGAAAAACATTAAGTTTTGGATCTGGTTTGAACTCTTCAAACAAGAGGAATATCCAGACTATCCTTGTAAGTGTATTAACAACACCAAGATATGGTTTACCAGTGACATCACTGATAAGAAAGAAATTAAACCATATGAATTCTCTAAGGAATTCCAGGAAAATCCCTAAATCAATCAAGATTTTGTTAATAGGATTAACCAAAAGATTAAGGATAACCCTGTGGTCCCTTTGACAACTCAGCCTTCTTATATGAGAATCAATATGGTTATTAGTTCAGAAGAAGGAGTTGGTGAACTAATTAAGATGTTTGAGGAACCTCATAATCAAATTGTTTCAAAAAATATCAACAATCTGGAAGCCTTTAAGACTAAGAATTACTACCCTAGACCTACCTTTCCTGATATGCAGTTTAAGGAAAGAAATCAGTATACTCAAGCTTCATACACTAGTGGTACTATCTATGAATGGAACATAGATGGTATGACCGAGTATAACATACTCACTAAGCTTCAAGAAATGACCATGGTTAGTACAACCTATAAGTTAAACAATAGACTACCCGACCATGTTGTTGCTTAGACAATTGTAGTTGGGTTTATAGGACAACTTAAGGGTTAGTGGGATAACTATCTCACTTTTGATGACAGAAATAGTATCCTAAAAGCCTATAGGATTAATGAAAATAATGAAGTAGTTAAGGATGAAGATGGTCAAGATATAGAGGATGAAGTGGCCACTCTAATCTATTCAATATCCAAGCACTTCATTGGAGATCCTACAAAAATTAAGGATAAGATTGCAGATCTCTTAACGAACCTTAAGTGTCCCAAGCTTCATGACTTTAGATGGTATAAGGAAGTCTTCCTAACCAAATTCATGCTAAGATCAGACTGTAACCAGTCTTTTCAGAAAGAAAAATTCATCTTAGGTCTACCTAGACTTTTCTCTTAAAGAATTAGGATTAAGATAAGGGAACATTATAATGGTCAAATCCTTTATGATAAGCTAACCTATGGTGAGATTATAAGCATTGCCACAGCTAAAGGGATCAAGTTGTGTAATGACTTCAAGCTTAAGCAACAAATGAAGAATGAACAAAGGATCTACAAGAATGAATTTAGGTCATTTTGTAGCCAATTTGGTTTCAGCCAAAAAGAAACTAAGCCTCCCTCTAAGCAACGAACAAACAGGAAGCCTAGCAAAAATAAATTTTACCATAGCAAGAGAGGTACTTATGGAAATTATAGGATGAATGAAACCAAGCATTCAAGACACATCCAAATAAGGATAAACAAAGAAGCCCATAAAAAGGTAGAAGCCCCTTTAGATTCCAAGCCAATTATTTGCTTTAAGTGTAACAAGGTTGGCCACTATAAAAAAGATTGTAAGGTTAAACAAAAGATTAATAATCTTAATGTCTCAAAAGATTTAAAAAATATGCTCTATGAAGTCTGTTAAAAACCTCATAATCTGAGTCAAAGACTGATTCAAATAATGAAGATGATATTAATCAACTAGACAGTAGTGGTGAAGTCTCTAGCCAAACTTCAAGTAACCAAGAAGAATGTGTTAAGGGTAATTGTAATTGTCGTCCCAAAACCATAAATGTCATAAGCAAAGACCAAGAACTTGTCCTAGATATTTTAAGGAAAATTAAAGATGAAAAGACTAAGCAAGATCTTTATGAAGTGTTTAAAAAGTCTGTTATTAAGCCAGAAGTTAAGAAGACTATAAATCCTTATAACCTTAATGAAATCTTAAACAGGTTTGATCAGTAGTCTCCCAAAGAAATAAGCATTAAGGAACTCTATGATGAAGTAAGACAGTATAGGAAGGAAATTAAGGATTTAAGACAATTCACAAGTTTAGGGTCAAAACACCCAAAACAAACCCGACTTCCCTTCCCGTGGCTCTAATACCATAGACACCCAGGACAAGGTTATATGTAATGAAAACATGAATTATGCCAAAATTCAAAACAAAGAAAAGAAATCAGAAAATACACAAGATATTTAACAAGAAATTTAAAGAGAAAGAACCACAAACTTTTAATTACATAAATTGAAAATCATCCATAATATGAGGTATAATGAAAACATAAAACATACTTGTATAATATAGCTTGAAAGTCATCCATAATAAGAGGTATAACATAAAACATACTTATATAAGGAGATGAATATCTTACAATGGGAGAAGGTAGGAAAGCTTTGAAGAAAGTTTTGGGTTGGAAAGCTTACATGATGAGAGAGAAAGAAGAGAAAAGGGAGAGCATAAGCTGGAAGTGAAAAAAATGAGAAATGCTTACAAATGAGGATCAAGCCCCTTTAAATAGCCCAAAAAAAAAAAATAAACAGTACCAATCAGGAGACAAAGCACTATTTGCTTTTTGACCAACTGCTGTGAATAATTAACACGTGCATGAATAGTAAAAATGAACAGTAACATTTTTCTGTAGCACTTTTAGACTTTTTCAGCAAGGAATCTTACTTTTGGCAGGAAAAATGGCTGGCAAGCCATTTCATGAGTTGTAAACGCACATGCTGGAAGACAAAACTACTTTTGGTGCTGAAATGAGCTTATTGGAAAGAATAATCTTGTAGTCATGAAGCTAAAGATTACTTTGATTTTCTTATCGAAAGAAGAATACTTTCACAGTCATCACCAATATTGGGAAAGTAGCTTGTTGAATCATCAGATTCTGCATAAGAGTTTTCTTGGGAAAAGCTTGAGCTTCTTTCATCAAGGATTTTCTGGAATTCTTGAGGAGTTTTTGCTACTACGAGCATGGCTTGGAGCTGTTGTTTCTTGAAAAGAAACTGTGACATATCATCACTAGTTGAAACTTGTGTGGGATGCTTGAGGAAATATTGCTTAACTGCTTCCAGGAATGCATCATTTTTCAAAGTGTCCCACCACTTAGTCTTAAAAGTTCTTCCAATAGTTGGAAAGACTGTTGATTCATCCGCAATGATAATGTAGTCTTAATGGACTATCCAAGCAAGGCCAAATTTATTGAAAAAGAATAATAAAAGGGGAAAAGTTGAAAGTTCTCTGGGGATAACAAAAGAACTGTTGAATAGCTCAAATCCATCCAAGATGGTCTTAGGAAGAATCTTAATGGATGGACCAAAATAAGTCCACCAATTATGGATCCAAAATGAGAAGGAAGAAAGTTGATGCTTAAATGGAAAATAGAACATCCATGAATGATGGAAGTCCCTATTTTGGATTAAAAAAAAAAAAAAAAAGCATTGAACCATGCTCTCTGATAATCCCAATAGTTGAAAAATCTTGGTTTTGAATGTTCAGAGAATTCCCTTGAGAACTTGGGATTCGCCCCCCCCCCCCCCCCCCCCCCCCCAATTGCTTAACAGTAAGAATCTTATGGATATGGCAAGTGGAAAATGTCAAATCCAAATTACTGTATTTATTAGCGTTATGTTTAATTTTAACAGAACCAGTTTCTGATTCATGCCTAATTGGTGTCTCAGTTGATTCGTGTCCAGCTGGTGCTCCTTGATGGCGAGAGTAATCAACAATATTTATAACCTATAACACCATGAACTAGGGTAGCAAATACAAAGCTACTATAGCATAGTGGCTCTAGGATCGTTCCACTGGGAAGGGTACTCAAGTTGAAAATGATACCAATTCAAAGTGAATTGGTGCTGTTTCATTTTAAGGTTAGCTTGAGAAATAAAACACAAACTTTGATTGAAAAAGGTTTGGACTTAGATTAACAACACAACAAGTGATGAAAATTACTTAAGGAGAAAAGCATTCCTTGGAGATTCAGGTTTACAGGGGAGGTTCCTCATGCAAAAGCATAGCTCCGGTCAGTTGGTTCATTTCCTCACGTTAGAGAATTAACTTAAAGTCAATTCTCTAACAGGTGCTGCACAAATGCATCCCTTAATTGGATTTTAGCTTTAATTCTCTCACTGATGCAACTTGCAATGGTTTGAGCCTCTCACTAGCCTTTACCATTCAAGGTGATCTTTAACCTTGGATTACCCGTCAAAAGCTCGCAAGAGGTAACTAATGGATGTCTCCTAAGAGTCCAAAAGCTTACCAAGTGTTGGCTATTCTAGAAAATCCTACCTTCAAGTCACCTACCAGAGGCTCGCAAGGGGTAAACTAGTGCATCTCCATGGTTAGAGATCACTTGCCTTACCGAGTGTTGGCCCAAGTGACTCCAAGGCGTTTTAAGTTAACTAAAAACATTAGAAACCATTCACGGGACACACTCTCTATTCATTCATAGCTGAAACCACAAAGCTTCTGATTCTTGCACTTGGAACCTTTCACGGCAACCTTAACTCCAAGGAACTAAAAGGTTTAGCTACTCATTCTCTGGGGAAAACTCCTCAGAGAGTGCATAACTTAGTAAAATAAGTAAAAACACAATCAAAGAGAGAAGGTAAAGCAGAAAAAAGCTCAAGCTCTGTGTATTTCTTCCTTTTAAATTTACAAAAGGTTCATCACTCCAACACCTCTAACTCCCAGAACAGGCTCCTCGGGCTTCCTTTTAAACCAAAATTACAATGATAGCTATTACCTTGATATTTTTGCCAAATTCCTAACTTAAAAGCTAAGGAAATCTATCATTGGTGACTTACAAGGAGAATTTGGGCATTTAGGCAAAAAAAATCTAATGAAAAATATCTCCAAGTGTCGGTTACAAATATCGGGAAGCACTAAGGACCACTTCGCAGGTGAAAGGTGAGGTCTGCGAAATTTCGCAGGTGCACAAGAAGGGCTGCGAAATTTCTTCATAGCAACCAGCTGCTTCAACACCTTAGCAAAGTGGACTTCCATCACGTGGTGTTTGGCTTCCATCGCGGCGTGAAGCTTCAGGAGAACTCCATAGCACTGTACAAAAAGGCTGCGAAACCATTCCGCAACAAAAAGCTGATTCCGCAGCACTTTTTCTGAAGCCTTCCTTCAGTTTGGAGCAATTGTCTTCCAAAGGCTGCAACTTCCTCATTTCAAATCCAAATTGCACACGGTTTGAAGCATTGGATTGTTGACTTCCTAAGCTTTCAAATGACATATTGTATGCATAAATTGGACATCAGGAAGTGCTCCAAAATTAGCTGCAGTGACTGTCATCAAGAATGCTCCATGGCTGAATCCTCTTTGCTTCCCCTTGCATTTCCACTTTGCTTATGGCAAAAGTGCTTCAAGGCTTTGATTCTTCATTTCTCTAAGCTTCCCATTGCTTGCCAAGGATTCCATAAAACTCTCCTCAATCTCATAATGCTTTGGTGATCAAAATACTAACAAAAACACCAAAACTTACACAATTTGATTAGAATTGATTGAAAGGGGCCTTAACATGCTAATTGGGTTAAAAGGCACTAACTACTACTCAAAAGTGTTTAAAATGATTAATTAGAAGCTATCAAATAGCACTTTTTGAGTAGTAATCAGTTTCTACAAGGATTGCCTCATAAAAATCTCTTGTTTTTAAAATGTCACCAGAGGGATAATGAAAATTTTCATGAAAAGCTTTTGCTGCAATCTCTCTAGGATTTTCAGCGAAAAACTCTCTTTCGATAACCAAAAAAGGTTGATTTAAATTTTTTTTCCAATATCTTGATTTTGCTGAAAGAGGTGTGGGGTTGGCAGCCACCACAATTTGCTTATTTGAAAAAGAAGAGCTTGATGCTAATTCATTTTGGGAGAGGTTAGCTTTAGCAACCTGCTTAAAGGTTTGAGACCCTGAAATAGTTGGGTATTAGGTAGCCTTGACTGGATTGATGAATCCGAAGGATCATAGTACAAGGTCATCATCTTGTTGGGCATAAGGTTAGAAGAATGAAGCCTTGCTTCTTCTTCAAGTTCAACTTGTTGACTCCAAAGCATTTTTTGGGGAGAAAGACCTTGACTGGATTGGGATTTTTGTGGGTTAAGAGCTTGGGTATTCTTTTTAGGGGCCATGGTCTCGTGAACCCTGCAAATTTCACGAGTTAAGTAATCATGAATGGAATTTTCTCCTTTAATAAACTTAATTTGAAAATTAGGGTTTAAAATAATCTGTCAATCAATTAAATCATGCTTAAAAGCTATATACCTAATTGTTTTTGCAAATGTGAAAACGACTCTTAATAAAAACCCTTGGTTCAAAATATCAATTTAAAATTTTGAAATGCATAAAGAAATGATTAAAATATCCTTTTTAATGAGATTATGAATGAGTTGGGTATCTATTATCTTAGGTGGAACATTTATTCCAACAAGATTAATTTCTTGATCACAAAGAGTGTTGTTTATAACGGGTAGATTGGCAAATTCAAAAAGAATTTCCTTATCAAAGAGTTTTGTTCTTATACATTGGTTATCTATCCATATGGAATAGATAGAGCTTAAAAAGTGGATACTTAGGAAGGCTTTTTCCTTAAGGTCCTTAATAAGAATGAAGGTTTGCTTAATACAGATGTCATGGTTACGGATATGAACATCTGTTAATTTATACTTAATGGCAAGTCTTTTGCCATTGGCTCCAAATAAAGACTAACTAGTCTCCTCACATAATTGAATAGGTACAAGACCTTCTTGAAGGCAATTCTCTGTTGCACCTGAATCAATCAAAGCAACAATGTCAAAGACTAATTTATCCTTGACTACTATTGTAAGGAAGACTTCCCACCTCTGGAAGATAACCCTACTAACAGTATTCAAAAAAGCATCTGTCTCATCATCATTAACTTGTGAGGATTCAGGAACATCCATAAGATTTTCCTGGTTATTAACAATCTTATTGATTTGTCCTTGGAGGTTCGAGAAACCTAAACTTGTGAATTGTCTTAAATCCTTAATTTCCTTCCTATACTGTCTTACTTCATCATAGAGTTCCTTAATGCTTATTTGTTTGGGAGACTGCTGATCAAACCTGTTTAAGATTTCATTAAGGTTATAAGGATTTATAGTCTTCTTAACTTCCGACTTAACAACAAACTTTTTAAACACTTCATAAAGATCTTGCTTAGTCTTTTCATCTTCAATTTTCCTTAAAATATCTAGGACAAGTTCTTGGTCTTGGCTTATGACATTTATGGTTTTGGGACGGCAATTACAATTACCCTTAACACATTCTTCTTGGTTACTAGAAGTTTGGCTAGAGACTTCACCACTACTGTATTTTTGAGCTTGTATTTTAAATTTTGAGACAGTAAGAGGGCGGGATTGTTAGTTTCATCTAAGGCCTATTTGGTTAAGAATATAGGGCAACAGTTATGAGGTTCATGATGATGGCATTGGGTGGAGGGAGTGAGGTCACGTGAGGAATGATCATCGACTTGTTTTCTAGGGGTTTCCAGAGGCAGTATAAAAGCAGAGGAAACTGCCTTTGTTAGTAATAGATTGCAAAAGCTAAATTCTTCTCATTAATTAAACAACGTATAAATACATAACCGAGAATGGTTGAAGATCCTACAAACTAGGAAGGTTACAATTGAATCCTATATCTATGGATGACAGCTAAATACAATTAAATGCATTTGAATAATACAAGCTTATATGTAAGACTAAGTCAAGCAACTGATTATCTCTATTATGCCCCCTCAAGATGGAGCTCGGGAGAAAAGTCCAATCTTGTGTTTAAGTTGAAAAAAACGTTATAGTGGAAGTGGCTTGGTAAGAGCATGTGCAAGCTGATCTTCAGAAAAGACATGAGCTACACGAAGAGCTCCATTTTGAACTTGATCCTTGATAAAATGAAAATCTATTGCAACATGCTTGATATAGGAATGAAAAATTGGATTGGAACAAAGCTAAGTGGCTCCTATATTATCACAGTAAATGACAGGGCAGTAAGGAAGCGATATACCAAGATCAGTCAAGAGATAACAAATGAAATTAAGTTCAACAGCTGTATTTACAACTGAGCGATACTCTGCCTCAATGGAGGATCTAGCAATAGTTTGTTGATTTTTAGAACTCCAAGAGATCGGATTTTTACCAAGATAAACAACATAAGCACTAATTGAGCAAAAAATGTCCTTGTCCCCTGCCCAATCAGCATTAGAAAAGGCTTGTAAACTGAGAGAAGTGTTTGAGAACACATGCAAATTGAGAGTAGAGTCTTTGTAGAGTTGTAAACCATCATCAACAGTGCCAACAAGATAACATAGTAGCTATTTGACAAAGGACCAATGAAGAGTTGTTGGGCAATGCATATATTGGGACAATTTGTTGACAGCAAATGTGATGTCTGGTCTTGTTATTAGTACTTCCACACCTAGAAAGTAAGTTAGTAAACCAAGGTCTTTGATGGAAAATCGCTGAGCAAGAATGGTAATGAAGTTATTAACTTTGGTATCATTGTCTCCTGTGAGAATTAAATCATCAACATAAACAAGGAGATACATAGTGTGGCCATCAGCATAAAAGACAAAGAGTGATGTATTAACATATGAATTCTAAAAGTCGAACTGTAAAAGAAATTTTTTGAGTTCATGGTACCATACCCGAGAGGCTTGTTTCAGGCCATATTTTGCTTTGTTGAGTTTGCAGGCATAAGAGGGGTTGTCATTATCAACAAATCCCGATGGTTGTGACATGTATACATTCTCTTATAGATGTCCTTGAAGAAAGGCATTGTTTACATCAAGTTGCCTTAAGGACCAGCCACGACTGACTGCTATAGTGAGAACAATGCAGACAGTAGTCGGTTTTACAACAAGACTGAATGTGTCTTGGTAGTCTATTCCAGGATGTTGGTGGAAGCCTTTTGCAACCAATCGAGCCTTGAACCTATCAATAGAACCATCAGGTTTGCATTTAGTTCTAAAAATCCATTTATAGCCAACCAAATTTTGACTGTTATCCTATGGAACTAGAGCCCATGTGCCATTCTTTACTAAAGCATCATGCTCTTCAGACATGACTCGATGCCATTTATGATCTTTGAGAGCTTGGGTCAAGGTGGTTGGTTCATGATCATCACGTTTGGTTAATTGAGTGTGAAAATTCATTTTGGTGATGGGTTTGCGAATATTGTTTTTGGCTCTAGTAGTCATGGTGTGGGTGGGTTGTGGCTGAGGCTCGGGTGGGCTTATATGTGGTGATGGGTGGTGGGGATTGTTGGTATGTGAAGGTGTCTAGAGACGTATATTTTGGAAGTGGATGGATCAAGGCAGTAGTAGGCACTCTAAGTTAAAAAGTATCCAAGGAAGACACATGGTTTGGATCGAGTGTCTAGTTTGTTGGTGGTATATGGTCTAAGCCATGGATAGCATAAATAGCCAAAAAATTTGAGTTTTGAGTAATTAGGAGTTGTTGTAAAAAAAAATTCATAAGGAGAGGAAAGGTTCAATGTGGGTGTTGGCATGTGATTTATTTGGTAAACTGTTGTGGCCAAGGCATAAGTCCAATAACTTAAAGGAAGATATGCATGAGAGAGTAATGCTAATCCAGTTTCTACAATATGAAGATGTCTACGTTCAAAAAATCCATTGTGTTCAGGTGTGTGAGGTGGTATAGTGAGATGAGAAATACCATTTGTTGAAAGAAAATGGGCAAGGGTAATATATTCACCACCATTGTCAAAATAAAGTGTTTTGATGGGTTTATCAAAGTGTTTTTCAACAATGGCTTTAAATCTAATAAAAATATATTTGACTTCTAACTTTTGTTTAAGATTATAGAACCAAATATATCTGGTGAAGTGGTCCACAAAAATGACATAATATTTAAATCCATTATTTGATATAATTGGAGATGTCCAAACATCAGAAAAGATAGTTTCAAGGGGTTAAGAAGAGACAGTTTTGGATTGAGAGAATGACAATTTGTGGCTTTTATTACTTAGACAATCATTACATGAAAAATTATTGGATAATGAAGAAAAGAAATCGAGTTTATTTTTTGAAACAATCTGTTTCAGAATGTGGAAAGTTGGGTGTCCTAATCTTTAATGCCACTCGGATAAAGTTGTTTTGATACTGGCAAATGCAAGCAAGGGTGGAGATACCAGCCACTCATAGACACCATCTTTAGTGTTGTCCTTCAGAAGTGTTGCCCCCGTGTGAATGTCCTTTACAAGGAAAGCAGTTGGTAAGAATTCAATAGAGACATTATTTGAGGTACAAAATTGAGAAATGGAAATGAGATTTTTTTTCATAGCAGGAACACAAAGAACATTGTTCAATTTAAAAGTGTTATGAGGTGTGTGGAGAGAGGAAGAACCGGTATGAGTAATGGAGAAACCCGAGCCATCACCAATCATAATGTCATCCAAGCCATTGTATGGAGTATGCATGGAGAGATTGTGTAGATCAGCAATAACATGGTGAGATGTTCCACTGTACAGGAGCCAAGATTTGTGGCTGGGAGTATTGGAGGCATAATGGGCCCTCGATTGCCATGAGGTGGCAGAGGGTTTGTTCGAAGCAGGAAAAAGACTGGTGGATGTGTTGACTAGGACTAGCTGAAAGGAGGGACACCGTTTTGCTGTATATCCTTGTATCCTGCAAATTTGGCAATAACCCATGTATGGTTGAGATGGACTATTACCTTGAGGTGTGGGCTGGCCGCTGGTTTGTGTAGGAGGATACCTATTTTGGTGGTTGTTGGAGGGGCGCCATGTATGATTGTTAGTGCCTGAGGTGCAGGTGAGCGCCAAGGTGTTGGGTTCCTGCTCGTAGGATTAGTAGTGGTAGGAAATTGAAGGGGGTCTGGTTTTAGGGTGATCGCCTAAGCTTCAAAATTTAGCAACTTTTCATGTAGTTCCTCAAAGGTTATAGGCATGTCTCTAGCTTGGAAAGCACGTGTGAGTTCTCTGTATTCATCACCAAGGCCATCAAGTATCTTGTT
Organism: Vitis riparia; assembly: GCF_004353265.1. NCBI lineage: Eukaryota > Viridiplantae > Streptophyta > Magnoliopsida > Vitales > Vitaceae > Vitis > Vitis riparia. The sequence continues at coordinate 886,632 of NC_048440.1, forward strand.
AGTGAGATCTTCTACATCTAGTGGTGCTCCAAAAAGGGCAAACTCATCCACATTTGCCTTGATGGATTGTAGAAATGATGTGACACTGTCAGAGCCTTTGGTGATTAGCTTGAGTTGGCTTTTGGCCTGTTTGATGCAGCCACGAGAAGGCTTGGCGTAGGTGGTGGCCAGGATAGGCCATGATTCACGAGTTGTCTTGGCTTGTGCAATAAATGGTATGATGGTGTGGGAAATGGAGCCAATGATTGCATTCAAGATCAATTAGTCATGTCGGATCCAGAGGGTGTGAGCAGGGTTGGATCTAGTTGTGTCATTTTGTGTGAGAATGGCTGAGGGACATGTCTTGGAGCCATTGATATATCTTAAGAGGTCATAGCCAATGAAAATGGTGTGGAATTATAGTTTCCAGGAGAGGTAGTTGGTGGAGGTGAGTTTTAGAGGGGTTTGGGCAACAACATTAATGTTGATAAGGGTGTTGTGGGAATCATTTGTGTTGAGAATGGAGGGAGAAGAGATAGCCATGGATTTTCGAGATTAAAGAGATGAAGGGTTTGGGAGAAAATTGGAATTTGTTACCTCTGGTTTTGCTCTAATACCATAATAGATTGCAAAAGCTAAATTCTTCTCATTAATTAAACAACGTATAAATACATAACCAAGAATGGTTGAAGATCCTACAAACTAGGAAGGTTACAACTGAATCCTATATCTCTGGATGACAGCTAAATACAATTAAATACATTTGAATAATACAAACTGATATGTAAGACTAAGTCAAGCAACTGATTATCTCTATTAGTTAGGGGTTTAGAGATCTTTGGTTCATTCTTTCATCTCAGTTGAGAGAGAACTGAAGAAAAAGGTTAGAGAGAGAGTTTGAAGTCCGAGAGAGATATGAATTCGAGGTTTGAGAGAGTGGCGGAATTGCGAACGCTGATTCAAGGCTAGAGATATCAAATCTCATTGCTCGAATCGGCATTTAGGTTTTCGTTTTCTTTGTTTTGAATGTTTATTTGTAAAGAAATCATTATTGACTCTTCTCTCATTTCATAGATAACATAGATTAGGTTTTTGTTTTGTTTGGTTGAACCTGATGATCACTCATTTTAACTTGAATTTATTGGATTGTTTTTCTCTAAAAAGGTGTTTGCAATTTTTTTCAAGATTTATTTTATCATATATTAATATGGATTTTAGAACCCTAGATCGAATGTCTTTTTTATGAATCTAAGATTACCATGTGAAATATTTCAATTGTGTATATGTTATTTTCGTTGTAAAAATGTATTGATCTGAGTGTTCTGTGACATTTATTTGAGATTTTATTCCTGAATTTTTAGATTTGGTTTGTTTTCCTGCAATTCTGAATTGTTTGTTCCTTGAGAATTCTTGTCCAATATTTTCTGACTGGATTATTAAGTGAGTAGAGATTCGTTTTACCAAGTCTCCCTTGTTAAAAGTTGATTCAATTATTTTGAAAATTTTAGATCTGGAATTTGATATGATATTATAATTTTGTGAACCTATAGGAATCCAAATTCTATTGATAGGAATTAAGTTAATTCAATCAGAGAATTAAGTTTATTTTACTAATTTATGTTAATCCAACATGATTAAGAATTTAGAATTAGGTGATACAAATCAATTTAATGTAATTAGAAAATTAAATTTGTTTTCACTTAGTTGTGTTAATTCAACATGATTAAGAATTCAGATTATGTTGATACGAATCAATTTAATATAATTAGAAATTTTTTAGCTAATTTGTGTTTATTTAACGTGGTTAGATATCCAAACTTTATTGTTATGAATTAATATAATTTAATTAGAGAATTAGGTTTGTTTTGGTTGATTTGTGTTAATTTAATATGATTGGAAATTCAGATTTTGTTGTTATGAATTAATTTAATTTAATCAGAAAATTAAGTTTGTTATGTAGAATCATGTTGGTTTAATATGATTAGAAATCTAGATTCAATTGATGTGAATTAATTTAGTTTAATTAGAAAATTAGGTTTATTTATGATGATTTATGTTAATTTAATAAAATTAGGGACCTAAGTTTTCCACCTTTGTTAATGTGAATTTACTTAAAGTAATTAGAAATATGATGTTTGTTTCTTTTGATTTTGTGTTAATTAAACTCAATTAGAAATCTAAATTTTGCTACTATTAGCTTGGATTAATTTAATTAGATTTATTTTTATTGGTTTGCATTAACTATATTGAATTTGGAGACCTAGATTTTCATTCTTTGTTAACCTGAGTTAGTGAAATTAATTAAAAACTTGAATTCGTAATCATTCTTCATTTTCCACCAATTTATGATAGCTTGATCTGATTTGAAAGTATGATGAAATCTATTGATGATTTGAAATCGCTACTTATTTTATTTTGTTTTTAAAGGGAAAACAAAATAAAAAATAAAACCCTAAAAAGCTTGCCTTTGAAAATGCGAGTCTAAGTTCGAGGGTCAAGTTACCTATCGGAAAGGTATGATAATGGTAGCACCTCTCTAAGCCTTAAAATTGGTCTCTACTAAGTAAGTTGAAGTTATTATGGCAATTAATAAGTAAATAAGTGGATACCGTAAATCAAATAAACACATCAAAATAGATTCAATGTAATTCATTAGTTAGATAACAAAAAACGTACCTGATTTGCAATGTAGGCGCTTCCAAAAAACATAAAAGTTGAATAGTAACTAATAATATCAAATTGCACTACAAGCATCACATATTAATGGCAAATCAAATTAAACATCATATGATTTCAACATAGTAAACAAATAATTTAAATAAAAAGGTAGAGGGCAAGTTTGCGTACTTGGTTTAGCAAGCATAGCGTTTCCTCTAAAGGCAATATTTGATTTATAAAATATAATAACATTGAATTTAAAGGGGAAACTTAAATCTAATCAATTACATGCATATCAATAAGAAATTAAATATGATTAAAGAAACATGATCGAATTCAGAATCATATAAAATTAGAGTGTAATTTAAGATTGTGTTTGGTTAATCCTATGTTGCTCTTTAACTTAATAATTCCTTATATTGTGAAGGATTGAAATATCCCCTAAATTATTTATGCTTCAATTTATGAATTCATTGTTTAAGTAGATGAAAATTCATATAAGAGAAACATAATTCATTTTTAAAATCGTTTTATATATTAGGATTTGTTGAGTCCCATTTTGATTTCCACAATTTATCCCTAAGTCTCCATTAATTGGAGTCATGAAATTCAATTCATGTATATCATTTTTAAAATGTTTTTCAAACATGCTTGCCGAATGAAATTAGGCAGCATCTGTTTTCAAAGAATATTAGTTTTTTTACTAAAGGAAGCTATATTATTTTGAATGGAAAACCAAATGATTATTGATTATTTAACATGTATAAAGTGTCATTTTGAAGTTCAATAATTATAGAAAACAAGGGTGGGAAAGTTCTTGTAAAACATTCAAGGACATTTTATGTCTTATAAGAAAATGGAAAATCAAGTTTTTCTAAAATAGAGAGTTTTATTCCAAAGCTCAATGTCATGCAACTTGTCCAAGGGCTTAAAAAAAAAAAAAAGAATTTATATTTTCACAATCAGATTTTAAAGTTAATAAAGTTCGTTAAATAGAAATTATGATGATCGAAAGTCATACACTGATATTTTATTTCTTTCTCATGTCTGTGTAAGATGGTAATTTGTTGGTTATCTAGATCAATCACTTGCATTAAAATATTGGTTTACTCTATTATATAATCAATTAATTAAAATCGCTTTTGTTATTTCCTTTTCTTGCTTAAACTATAAACTATGAATATCCTAACCTTTCTCAACCTTTTCTGCATCCATCCTTACTTCCTAGAATTATTGTTCATTCATTTGTTTCTCATTTATTCAACCATATGTACTAGTCCCAAAATCTATCCCAATATCACCGGAATCCATTGCATAAAATTCCAAGTGAATCATACCAATAGCTCGTTGTCCCCCTTGATTAAAGCCTTGGATCATTAGGAGACCCCGAGTTAGTTCTTTTATAACAATCCGAGTCGTTTCATTGTTGCTTTAGGCATGATATTTACTATAGATCCTCCATCAATTAAGATATGAATGATATTTTGTTCCCGTATGTACCCGGTAACAAATAAGGATCGATTATGTGGTTTTGACCCTAACTGAAGGTTTTCATCAATAAATGTGATGGTTGTACAACATTTGGCACAATTGTGGCTTTCATTCTTAAGTCTTTTTGCCATATTTATTTTGGTGACATATAGTATTAGATTCTTAATTACTTGAATTAACGCATTTCGCATCTCATTATGAAGTTATAGCATTTCGTAGCTACTAAACAGTGAGGGTAGGTGTTGTAGGCTTGATACAACCCCCTCTTCTTTATTAGTTTTTTTTTACTCAACACCAAGAATGTTTTCCTCATCTTCACTTAACCCCTCTTCTTTTGAAGTCTCATTGCAAGAGACCATATGAGTTGATACTATCACTTTTTTATCAAAGAACCCTAAGGGAAAGTATTCCCTTAGGATGATAGGGATGATGTGTTTCTGGACCAAAAGGTCATCTATTTGTACAATCGCTTGTTTTCTTTCAACTTTCTTTTTTTCTTTCTTCTTTAAATGTTGATGAGTATTCCACTCATGTCGTCGCCTCCTAGGAAGGTTAGGGTATGAATGCAACACTTGCTTCTTGCGAGGTCTTCTTCGTGTCACCAATGTCCAACCTTCTTCGTCATATGACATTGATTTAGTATCAAAGCAAAGACGAAGAAGGCTATTCTGGCATGACACTTGTGTTTGCTTTGGTTTCGGTGACTCTCATTGAATAATACTGGCACATGCCCCCAGTTTTTTAAAGTGGAATATGTAATGGAACAGGATCAAATGAGCCAAATGTGACCGTAGCATGATTTGAATCTACTCCTTCATCTAGATCCAAATGAATTCTTCTTTGTTTTTCAAGTTTCATTATGAGATCTTTTAAAATGAAACATTTCTTCACAGGATGACTGACGATTCGATGGTAATGACAGTAATTTAGATCATTAACACGATCCATTTCTTCTAGACGCTTGCATTCAAGTAACTTAATAACCTTTTTGGGAGCAAGTCTTCCAACATGTTAAGTACATCGAAGTCAAGAAAATGATACTTCTCTAACTCCTTCAAGGTGAACTAACGCCTCTCATTTTCCTGGTTTGGTTTTTTCCTTCCTTTTTTTATCTCTTGTTAAGATTTTGACGGGAGCCGTATTTATCGTCATTGACTCTTAGATGGGTTTCTTTGAGGTCTTGTCATTCCTTTTCGCATCATGTCTCTGTTTTTTCCGGTTAACGGTAAGGTCATTCTTAGAACCATGGTTGGCTATACTGAGCTCTATGTCATGTGCTCGAGCAGCTAATTCTTCAAAGGTACAGGGTTGTATCACTTGGAGGATGAATAGGGGACCCCAATGCATTCCTTGTATGCACATCTCCACGGCTACTACCTCAAATAATCTATCTTTGCAGTCAAGGCTTAAGGAACGCCAATGGTTGATATAGTCTACAATCGACTCGTATTTCCATTGCTTAGTGTTAGTAAGTTCCATCATGCTTACAGTTTTTCGAGTGCTATGAAAACGGTTGAGGAATTCACGTTCTATTTGGTCCCAACTATCGATACACTCAGGTGCAAGGTCTATGTACCAATCAAAAGCATTCCCTTGGAGAAAACGGACGAATTGTTTAACCAATAAGTCACCATCCGTACCTGCATTGTTACAAGTTTCAACAAAATGGGCAACATATTGTTTTGGATTTCCCTTCCCGTTAAATGATTGAAACTTTGGAGGTTGATAATCCACATGCATACATAGGTTATCAATCCTCTTAGTGTAAGGTTTAGAGTACATGAGCGTACTCTATGAGGGTCCACTGTACTGCACTTTAATGGTGTTTGTTATCATGTCCTGAAGTTGTTGGACAAATAATGACGCCACTGAGGTAGATTTCGTCATTTGTCTCTCAACTTACACTGTTCTATACACATGTAGTGCATCATCGAGAGGAGATGCAATATTCGAAATGTGGTTGAGTCCTTAGCTTGACTCACTCATATTTGGTACTTGTGCCTCAACTTTGTTTATGAGGGAGACTATCTACATATCCTTCTCCTCGACCGTCTTGGTGAGTTTGGTGATGGCGTGAGCCATCTCTGCTAATTGTTCCTCTACAGATGTAGTGTCGGTTGTCATTACTGACATAGTCATCGAGAAAAGAGAAGTAAAAAAGTTTGAACAATTGGAGCAGTTTTCCTCCTTTGACCTTCCAGTTGATGATTTAGAGTGTGAGTCAGTACTGGAATTTGCATCGATAACAAAGCAAGGAGATTTATCCCTAAACTCCTATAGTGTTGAAAGGAGTTTTCCCTTGCTACGAGGACTATGACTCTTTACCCTTAGAGAGACCAAGTGATGAGTGATTGGTGCTCATCACACGTTCTTACCAGTTTTAGCAAACAAGAAGACTCACTTGTTTGTTTTTGTTAAGAGTGAAGATGTTGATTTTGCTTTGCTACGAGTCATGGGGCCCGTGGCGGCATCATGTGTCGATTGTGTAATGACGATCTTGTCATTGCCCTTGTTGACTTGCACAACTTGAGTTCTTTTGGGTGGTATCGATGAAGTAGAGATCAATCTTCTAACAAAAGAGATAAGAGGCAGAGAGGTCCCACCAGGCATGCTAGAAATTTGTACTCACAAATTTTGTAAATTGGTCCTGCAATGTAAGCAAAACAATAACAAAAAAAATAATACGAACAAAATATTTATTAAAATTAAAAATATTGTGTGTTCAATCTCAAATATAATAGTTTTTACAAAAGAATATTTTCCCTTCGATTCTTTCACTTTAACCACAACTTGAAGAAAGACGATGACGTTTTCTTGATTTCAAAGAGCAATTGAGTGTCATAATTGGCTTATTCCCGAATGAACTCGTTGAATGGCGAAGAACGCATGTCAAAGTTCTTTTACTGTTTATCGAACTTACAGTGAGATTTGATGAAGCTTTTTCTTTTGTTGTGAAACCTCTTTTCCCATACGAAGTCGCCTTTGGATTTTCTTCTCAAGATTTTCCTTTTTGGATTTTTCTGATTTCTGAATTTCTCCCCCCTCCCCCCGTTCTTGAAAGAAGATACCTCTATTTATAAGTGAAGATAGGGAATTTGAATTTCAAATTCCCAAATTTTAATTGCTTAATCAAGGGATTCAATTCCTTGATTTTAGCAATTTTTCTTCTCCCGGTGAGGTTTTACCATCAAAATAATAATAATAATTTTCTTATTATTATTATTATCCTTTTTATAGTTGGATATTAGGGAAACTTATCCATGAGAGGATATTTATTATTATTATTATTATTATTATTCATTTTGAAGACCAAATTAGTGGTAATTTAATCCACTAATTTTTTTATGTCTACACATGTCATATAAAATAAATTGATAAAAAAATCAAATAAAATAAATATTATAATTATGATAATCAAAATTAATGATGATTATCAAAATAAATAAGATTTATCTAAGTGATCATTATCCTAAATAATTAATTATAATAATTAAAATAAATGATAATTATCATAATAAATGAGATAATTACCCCTAAAAAATAAAGGATAATATCAAAATAAAATTCTCAATCCTATAAATAGAGGATTCCACTCACTCGTTGTCATTTGATATTTTCAATCACCTTTCCTCTAATTCAAAATAAAAGAGGTATTTAATGAATTCTAAGGAAGCTACTTGTGTTTAGCTAAAACCTCAAAGAAGGTGAGTAAAATTATCTCATACATATTGATTTAAAAATATTAAAAAGCAAATAAAATGAATAATGTTATATATAGTAATACAAATTTTGAATTAAAATAAAATCGCAGAACATTTTTTATTTATTTTCACTTATGTTTTTGAGTGATGATTTAAAAATTAATTACACAAATATGGAAAATAATTAAAAATAAAGTGTCACATATAAAAGGTATTTTAAAAAACATATTTAAAAAATGCATAACCCTGATTAAAAACATTTTAGGTTCCATATAAAAATTTGTTCTATAAAACATTAGAAAATAATTTTCAAAAACTATTTTTTAGAATTGTATTAAAAAACAGTTGTCAAACAAAATCATGGTGTTTTCAAATAACATCTTTAAGTTATTTTCATTTGTTTTTTAAGGGTTTTTTTTTAAAAAAAAATACTTATAAAAGTATTGAGAATGATTAAAAATAAAGCACCACATATAAAATTTATTTTTAAAATATATTTAAAAACATAAAATAAAAAAAAGGTTAAAAATATTTCAAATTCTTAAACAAACATTTATTCTACAAAATATTAAAAAAAATATATATTTTTCAAAATTACTTTCGACATCACTTTTCAAACAATTTCATAACATCAAGCTGCGAAAACTACTTTTTATGATTAAGTTTTCTAACATGATTTTTTTTTTCCCAAAAAACAATTGAGGACACTTTTTAAGATACATTCTTAAAAACCCTTTTAAACTCAAATATATCATTGTTTTTCATATTTGAGTTCCTCAATTAAATTTTGTTCTTAAAATTAATTTTTTTTTTTTTTTTTTTATTAAACCTCTCACACAGACATAGTATTTTCTTATTAAAAAAGGGGCGGGAAAATACAAAGAAGGCAAAATGTTGCATGGGTCAGTCATGTCTCCTCAACTATCTCTATTTTGGGAATTAAAACCCTACCTACTAAATGTACATTTCTAAGAAGCAAAGGGTTGGTCAAAAGGACTGCCCTACTGGCAGGTGGCAAGTGGCAAGTGGCAACTGCAAACATTTAAAAGTGAAGTGCTGGGGCATGAGTCCTTACATTTTTAAAAATTGCAACCTCACTTGCAGTTTTGATCAAGATCCCATTCCATGTCCTTTTTTCTCCCTTGGGTTTCCTTTTTCTTCTCTCTGTTGGCTTTCATCTTGAAATTTTTAAAAGATATGCTATTTTAGTTTCTAGCAAACAATGAGTTAATAAGCCTCTTTTGTATAACAAAATTTTATGAGTTATATTGAATGTTATACATTTCTTCTAATTACTCGTTTGCTCTTGAGAAATTGATGGAAAAGAAAAAAAATATTTTGGATTTGATGATAAGCCTACCACTCAAAGATTACTCAATCCCAAAATTGACATTTTTGTGGTTTCTCACAATGTTGTAAATCAAGCTTTTGTTGCAATAATAACCACTATTAATTCCTTTCTTATATATAATTTGATGTTGAATGTGTCAATTATCATTTTCAATGTCGATTTTTTTTCCTTTTCTTTCTAGCAACTTGGTTTAGGAAGACAGTAGTTCACTTGTTTTATAAGGGTTGTTTTAAAAATTAATTACATAAATATGAAAAACGATTAAAAATAAAATATTACATATAAAAGTTATTTTCAAAACATATTTGAAAAATTAAAAAATTGGCAAAAACATTTTAAGTTCCAAAAAGAAATTTGTTTTACAACAATTTTTAAAAATTGTTTTTAAAAAACAGTGGTTGGTGTTTTTAAATAGCATCTTTTAGTTATTTTTAATTATTTTTATTTGTGTTCTAAAAGTTGTTTTAAAAAAATAATTATAGAAGTATTGAGAATGATTAAAAATAAAGTACTACATATAAAATTTATGTTTAAAATATATTTAAAAACATAAAAATTAGATTAAAAACATTTCAAGTTCTTAATCGAACATTTGTTCTATAAAACATTATAAAACAAATTTTAAAAATTATTTTCAAAAATTGTTTTTCAAAACCGTTTTTAAAATCACTTCCCAAATAATATCATAACATGTTTATGAAAAAGAAGTTGAGAAAGCTATTTTTTATAATTAAGTTTTCATACATAGTTTTTTTTTTCTAAGAAAACAATTGAGAACACTGTTTTTTAATATATTTTGTTCTTAAAATTAATATATTATTATTATTACTACTATTATTATTATTGTTGTTTTAAACTTCTCAAACAGATATAATATTTTCTTATTAAAAAATGGGGCCCATTGGGAGAAAATACAAAGAAGGCAAAATGTTGCATGGGTCACGGTCTCCCCAACTATCACTATTTTGGGAATTAAAACCCCGGCCATTAAATGAACATTTCTAAGAAGTAAAGGCTTGGTCAGAAGGACTCACCTAGTGGCAAGTGGCAACTGCAAGCATTTAAAAGTGAAGGGCAGGGCTTGAGTCTTCACATTTTTTTTAAATTGCAACCTCACTTGCAGTTTTGATCAAGATCCCATTCCATGTCCCTTTTTCTCTCATTATACTACACTACAATATAAATGGGATAATCGATTAAAAGGGAGAAAAGAAACATAAAATTACACATCTAACTTCCAACCTTTTTTTTACCTAAAAAAATACCTATTTTGGACAAGAATATCTTCACTTTTTTCTTATAAAACTAACATTTTTTTTTAAAACATACAGATAAATAATGAAAATGTTAAATGGTATTCATATCAAAATTGGTTATTCTTCAAATTCAAAAATTGAAGAGGTTAGTTTTACAAATTTGTGATTTTTTCGTCCCTTTTAATCAATTAATCTTTTCTTTAATCACATTATTTTCATATTCTTTAAAAGTTGATATGAGCAAATTATTATTGTGAGAAAAATCACTTGTTATATTTTGTGGGATTGTGGAATAAGTGGATTGCTTGCCCGCAATTTAGGGTTTCTTTTTCCTTTTTTTTCTTTGTTGCCTTTCATCTTGCATTTTCTATTAGGTTGATTGAAATGGAGAAGAGTATAGGATATGCTATTTTAGTTTCTAGCAAACAATAAGTTAACAAGCCTCTTTCGTATAATAAAATTTTATTGGTTATATTAAATGTTATACATTTCTCCTAATTTCTTATTTATTCTCGAGAAATTGTTAGAAAAGAAAAAAAAAAATTGGATTTGGTCTTAAGCATACCATTCAAAGATTACTTCATACCCAAATTTACGTTCTTGTGGTTACTCGCAATGTCGTAAATCAAGCTTTTGCTGCAATAATAATCATTACTAATTCCTTTCTTACTTATATATAATTTGATGTTGAATGTGTTAATTATCATTTTCAATGTTGATTGTTTTTCTTTTCTTTCTAGCAACTTGGTTTAGGAAGACAATAGTTCACGATTTTGCTTCACAACAATTGTAATGTAAAAATGCTAGATTTCACTCTATGAGTTAATGGCAAGTCTTCATATATTTATATTAATTGTGTAAATCAAGTATATAGTTTAATACATAGAAATTTTAATATGCACATTTTTACGGTATTTTTATTTGGTTGCTTTTTTGTTTTCATATGTGGGTTGTGTTAATGATTTTAGAATTTGTCTAGGATATGTCAATGATTTTAGGAATAATTCTTATAGGTCCTATGATTCATGGATGTGTTAAATACATGGATGAACTTATTACTTGGAATGAGGAGTTTGATAGATTTATATTTATTCATGAGCTTTATGACAATCATTTATGTTTTAAATGCACTTAACTTGAGTTGAATGGTTATTTATACAAATGAAACTTAACTGACCATATTTTGAGTTCAAGTAAATATTTTAATCAAGAACTTAGTCTTAGTTAGGTTTTTCATAAATTATAACTCAATCACAATTAAGTTCAAGTAAATATTCTAATTAATAACTTAATCTTAGTTAAATTCTTTATAAGTAAAACTCAATCATAATTAAGTTTAGATGAATAATTCAAATGAGAATTTAATATCAACTAAATTTTTCATAAATGAAATTTAACTATAATCAAGTTTAGATGAATATTTTGATTAAGAACTTGATTTTAGTTAAGTTCTTTATAAATGAAGCTTACACACTTGAGAACTTATCAACAATACTGAAACCACCATAATTTTTCATTAGTAGGATTCATTATTTATCATTATTTGATATTCTCACTTATCTAATTATTTCTCTCTTTAAGTCTTTTTTTCATAACTAATAATGGAAAGTTCTTTTTCCTTTTTTTATTTTATTTTATATATGTGATAGTGAAGTGAGGTTTTAAATTTCTAGGGGGTGGGTGGTTGTCTACCTTTTATAATTTCAATAAAAAAATCTACAGCACATGACGTTGAATACTTTGCAGAAGTGACCTTTCTAAGCTTAAATATAAGTGACAATTGTCTTTTGAATCAGCTCACCCAAAATTAAGATTTGACCCATAAAAGTTACAAAATTAAGATTTATATTTATTCATGAGCTTTATGAAAACTTTTTTATCTTAATTTTTTTTAACAATTATTCTAAAAATTTATTATTTTTAAAAAACTAATTTTTTTTAAATTATATTATAAAAATATATCATTTTAAAAAAATTAATTTGACATATTTTCAGTTATTTTTTATATACACAATTTTAAAATTATATATTTTTCAAGATTTTTTATATTTAGATAATAATAATTTATTTTTATTTTTTTGAAAAATTGTGTATTTTTTTTCCAAATCACTAAATTATATTAAATTTTATTGAGGTTTACAAAATGAATAAATTTAAATTAATTTTTTTTTTTTCATAGTCAATAAAGGTCATTTTTGAAAAGATAAAAACTTCATTTCCTTCTCAATTTTCACACTTCCTCTATCTCTTGGGTTTAAATAGTGAACTTATATGGACCAAAGCTTAATTTTTTGGTCCAACCATATCAAAACACAATTATCCCTAAATATAATTATTATTTTTGTTAAGTTAATAAGCAGATTTTCTGTACATATTTTTTAGAAAAAAAAAAAAAAGAAAAGAAAAGAAAAGAAAAGGCTTAATTAGCTCTGGACCAAACAGGCACTAGAATACAAAAAAAGCCCCAATCTCAGGCCTGATAATAACAAACCAGCAGCTCTGCAAACAACAGAGGCTACGGGCAAAGGCTGATTTGGTGTGTAGGCCCCCCCCATAATCTAAAGGTAGCATAGAATCTAAGCAATAAAGGAGAAGCTAAACAAATATTCCGGGCTAAAGAATTAAATCCGAACAAATCATCGAAAGTTGATTTACTTTTTGGGCATTGGAAAAAGGCTTTTGCTTTCCCACCAAATCCAAAAGAGTGACTTTGGCCATTTGCAGAGCAGGAGCCACTAGTCCACAATGTGACACTTCCACAAGGAAGAACCCCACCGAGATTTTGCACACACTATATTCCAAACACAATGCTCCAAAAGCTGGATGTGAAAAGGGTTCTTTTTTGTTTTCCACTTTTCTTTTCTTTTTTTTTTTTTTAACTTTTGCAGGTTGGGAAGCCTCACAATTCAGTTTCTGCAACATGCCATGCCACCCTCCATTGCCTCTCTGAGCAGCTTGGAATCTTTTCTTACTTGGTGAAAAAAACTTTTACCCACCTCAGAATCTCCATTTTTGAAGTGGGATTTCAACAAATTTCTTAGCCCATTTGGAACTCACTTGAGAATTTGCATGTAGAGTGGAAGCATGTAATGAAAGAGGAAAAGAATTGTAGGCAAAAACACTAGTGGCTTTTCTTCTTTTTTTGATTCAAAGTTGGGTTCTAAACTTCTAATTAGAGATTACATACACTATTGAGCCTCAAAGTAGCCAAAAACAGAAGGCCAAAAAAGAAAGACACACAGACAGACAGAGGAAAGAGATGGTTCAATTTCTTCTTCTTCCTCTTCTCTACTATTACCAGTGGTGCTACCCACTACTTGTTCTTCTAGCTACATGATGTTACCGATACCAAAGACTAGCAAAAGAAGCCAAAATTGCCATTGTCAAAGTTGAGAGCATAACTGAAAGGGTCATAGTTGAAGCTGAACCTCTGCTTGGACCTGCTGCTTCTGATTTGTCTCCTAATCCCTGCTCTAACCCTCCAAAACCAGCTCCTCAACTTCCTCTTCCCACACACAACCACCACACTTGGATCAAAGTACACTCCAATCACACTCATTTTCTCCCAAAACCCACCTAGCAAAAATGATAAACCAAGGAGATGATGATGGTTTCGCACAAGAAGGAGACAGACCATTCCTCCAACCCACCTACCAAAATCAATGAACAAAGAGGTGATGATGCGGAAAATGATGGTTTCATGCAAAAAGAAGAGAGCCCACTTCTCCAACCCACCTACCAAAACCAATAAGCAAAGAGAAGAGGATGATGAAAATGATGGTTTTACATGAAAAGGAGAGAGCCCACTTCTACAACCCACCTTGCAAAATCAACAAACAACAAGATGAAGCAACAGAGCACATTTCTCCAACCCACCCAGCAAAACCAATAAACAAAGAGATACTGAGGAAAACGAAGATGGCACTATAAACGTAGAGAGCCCTTTTCTCCAACCCACATGGCTGAAGATACCAACAAGGAGATGATGATGGGCAAGGGTTTTATAGACCACGGGGGAAAGGGTGGTTGTGGCTTGGAGGAGAAGATTGTAGAGTGTGGCCCCTTTTTGGGGTGTGGAGACTGGTGGGTTTGAGGAGTGGTGCTGTGACTAGGCTCGTGCTAATGCTAGTGTCTGACTTGCCATGGGATACGAGGGAGTGATGGGTTAGTCACATGGCTCTCATCATCTTTTTCTCTTTCTTTTTATATATATATACACATACAGACAGGGGTAGAGAGATAGAGACAGAAAGAGATGTGTTTTCTACATTTTTCTGGCTTTGATTTGATGCCTGAGATTTCCCTTTTTTTTCATATTCATCTCTTGATTGACCCATGATTAGATGTCTTCTTTTCATTTCTTACACTGTTTCTCTCATTTTCAATGTCTTGTTCAAATTTTGATTATGGATTTTTTGAACAACTTTTTGGGGCCGTCCATTGGATTAAAAATACATATATTAATCTACACAACTCAATTTTCTTTCTCATTTATGTAAGGATAAATTGCCAACACTCACCCTCCCTTCCCCCTCTATTTAACATCCCTTAATGCATCATTATCATTGATTTTAATCACCTCTTGATCATATGTTTCTAGCTTACATAAATTATCTCTGATAATATAAGCTAAATCCAAAAATTTTGACAATATTTTTCTTGGAATAGCACTCTAATCCTTAGTAAATTAATTTAATTAATTTCATTCATTTTTTCCGAGGTTTTGATTCAATACATTTTGTTCTTATAAGTTTAAAATTTCATCAAAATTTTATCTTATTTTAAACTATGAGAAAAGTTTTTATTGAAATTTTAAATTTAGGAAAATTATATATATTTACCTAAATTATAATTCTAAATAAAAGAAATATATGAAATCATAAAAAAGTTTTACATATTCTTGCACCTTTCAAATTTGATCGAAGAATGGAAAGTAGGGTGGGGGTTTGAATTCAACATGAATATATATGTTTTTTAATAATTTAGGACAATATGCTTTCTACTGTATTAGGTCATCCTTATTTTCGGAAATTTTGAAATTAAAAATTATGAATAAAAATATTAGAATGATAGAAATTGTGAATTGTAATTTTTGATTCCCGTGTGAGGAGTGAGGAAGGTGCAGTAGACAGAGAATTGAGCAATAAATGAAGGGAAGAGGAGAAGAAAATGCATTGGAGAGCTAAAATTCCCGTGTGAAGAGTAATAAATGAGAGAGGCAGAGAAGGGGAGGGAGAAAGGAGGGAGGGAGGGAGGCAGGCAGAAGATGATGTTCGGCCTCGACCGACGAGCCCGCTGTCGGAGTCGGCAGCGGCAATTGGTATGCCCACCTCATCCGTCCCTTTCTCCTCTATTCTCCTCCTCCTTCCTCTCCATTCCCCACCTCCCTTAATGCTCTGCTTTCATTTACTCAACTCACTTTCACTTTTCTCCCTCATCTCCACTTCTCTCCATTTTCTTTCTTTTTCTTTTTCTTTTTTTATTATTTTTATTTTTAAAGCCCCATGAATCAAGTCAACGTTTATCCCATTATTTTGGACGATGCTAAACCAATAAAATATTATGGGTGTGTTGAAATCATTAAAAACCGATACCAATAAATGGGATGAAGTTACAAAAGTAAATAAATGATATTAAGTTAATTTAAAAACATGCATATAGCATCACTTAATTTATGAGACATTTTCGATGTATAAAAAAAATACATTTTTGTATTATAATATCTAAATTCGTCCAATTATTTGAATTTTATTATATACTTTTAATGACCTGATTATTTTAAGTATTTAATAATATTACTCCCAAAAAAAAGATGATTAAAAATTTGTACTCAAATTGGTGTGTAAGGTCGGAGATGATTAGAAACTTCTTAAAGGTTAGATGGCCAAAACTCTAAAATGGGTGCATTATGCCAAATGGGTCAAACCCTAATATGGGATAATTAAGCTCCAAGTTAGGTATACTACGGCATTAAATCATGTAAACATAATTAGTTTGATCACATTAAATTAATTTTAAGATAAGATGGTTAAGTCACTGACGAGAATAAATTAGATACTTTAAGATATAATTTAGTAACTTAATTACGTATCCCTTCTAGCGGCCATTATTTAGGTTCATGTTATTTTTATCTGAATAGTACATTAATTTTTGTTTATTTTATCATCTTTTAGAATTGATTACGGAAAATTATTAAATTTTTTTTTATTAAAGTCAAGAATATCCAACTTAAAACAAAATTCTAATAATATTCATGAATGTGATCCTAAGTCTAACATGGAGATCATAACCTAAACTAGTGACTTTTAAGTCATTAATTTCAATTAAAATTTTACTTATGAAACCAAGATTTTACATACTAGTGTTGGGGACCCATTGTAACCCATGTTTTGTGCATTAGTAACAAAGAAGATTTGGGGCAAGCCCACTTCCTCATACGAGCTCGCACTAGATTAGAAAAAGGCCCATGAATTCGAGGGCATTTGAGCTATAAAAGAAAAAAACCCTAGACAGGGTGCTCTCTCTCTCTCTCTCTATGTTTAGCTTGCAACACTGTTCTTTCTCGAGGCACCAAGAAGGACATGATGTAGACTTTTGATCAAACCTTAAGGGTCAACCTGCCTCAACTTTACAGTTTTGTGAAATGGGTGAAATATATAATATTGAGGGTTTGTTTGTTTGGTATCATTTTTAAAAATAATTATCCAAAAAATATTTTTTTTCATAATTTTAAAAAATAATTCTTAGCTTTTAAGAAACCAAATATTAAAAATAGTTTTATTGATGTATTCTCAATACACTTATATATTATGTAAAAAGTGTCCATTTTTTTTAATTGTTATTCAAATTGTTTTACTAAAACACTACTGAAAACACTTTAAAATTATTTTTAAAATGACATATTTTAGAATAAATTATAAATAAACCATTTTTTGTTGACAATTAGGTGCTTTTTATTTATTTTTTAACTTAATTTCAAATAGAACTTCAAATTAAATAGTATTTAAATAATATTAAATATTAAGTTGTCTGTTTTTAAAATATTTTATTTATATTAAATATTAAAAAATTAAAAAACACAACCGATTACTTTTCAAAATTTAAAAAAGTCAAATATTTTTATTTTTTTATTCAATAAAATATTTTAAAAATAAGTAATAAATTAACAAATAAATAAATATAAATAAATAAATCATTTAAAATCTAAAAATAAATTAAAAAAATTCTAAATAAAACTCTTTTTTTTTTTTTTTTATGTTTTCAATGAGAAAATACCATTTTGGAAAGAGTTATAAAATATACCCTAAACAATCTCTCAAATTCAACATCTTTTTGTTCTTCTTAGTAGTTTGTGAAACCCCAATATGCAATGAATGTTAAAAAAACAACCACTGAATTAGTCTTGCCATGTAATTATTATGTTAGAGAAAGAAACTCTTTTGGTTTGGGGGGTGAAAACATTTCATGTATTCAATTGTAATTAATGCTACAAACACTTCATTATTTCACATGCCTCTTAATCTTCAATTTCTTCCATTGCTTTCTAAAAGATTGAACAAAACATCAAGGAAAGAGGAAAAAACAAAAAAGAGAGTAAGAAAATTATTTTCATATTTGGTTTACTATAAATATTACAAAAAATTAAATATAATCTAAATTAATTAAAAGCTTATGGATTCTTAAATTATTTAATTTTATATAAAAATAAATAAATAAATACAATTTGAAAAATATATGTAAATATAATTTATTAATTTTAAATATGTTCTTTTTTTCTTCTTTTTTTTTCTAATTTTTGCTCTTTATATTTTTATTCAATTTTTTTTTAGAACCACGTTAGATTGTAAAACCTAAATCAATTTTGTTACATGTCAAATGATTTAAGGTTTTTTTAGAGAGTGTATAACGGTAATTAAGAGGTGTGCAAGAATTTAACCATTGTAACTTTCATCTTCTTTTTTTTAAGTAGTGGATTTTAAATGTTGGTACACTTTATGAAGGTAGAAATCACATTGATCACTGAATTACGTTACAATTTTCATATTTTTCTTTATTTTTTATTTGTATATATAAACTAAAAAACATTTTTCATAATGTTTTTGTTAACACCTCACATGATAAAAAATGATAAATTTTAAGAATTTAAATTAGTTTTAAAAGTTTGATCAAATACCGTATTTTTACAAGAAAGTGTTTTCAATTATTTGGGAGTATCGATATTTCAAAAATCAATCTTAAATTAACTCTTACCCGATGTGAAGGAAAGCATTTTCATAAATTTAAAAAATAAAAAATAAAATACCAACTTTTGCATGACCCACCTCAAATGGTTTAAAAATCTTGTCATTAAACCACAATTCAAACTATTTCAAGGGAAACCCTAAATTTGGATTTAAAAAGAAGAGAAAAAAGTAGAAAAGGTTAGAGAAGAAACCCATAAAGGACACTGCAAGAGACGTGAGATGGGGGAGGAGAGGTCGCTTTTGGGAGCGTGGAAGTGATCTGAAAAGGACTCCTTTTGTCTATAGTTTTATTTACAAAAACAGTAAAAGTTGGTTCATTAAATTTGGCCTCACTTTTGAGGAGAGGTACATTTTCTTTAAAAAATAAAACAGACAAAGAAAATAGAACAGGCATGTGTGGAGAGAGGAGAGAGGAGAGTGGATGGACAAGTAATGAGACACCATATTGAATGCCCTATGGGAATTGGGGTTGGTGTCCATTGAGTTTTCACTCTCTTTTTAGGGTATTGGTAACCCTTGGCAGTTAGGGTTTTGGCTTTCACCTTCCCAAATATCTAGTCTTGCCTTTCATTTTTGGAAACATCTAGAATATTAAACATGATGAGAGTTTAGATACAAAATAATCAAATTGAGATATCAAATAATGTAACTATTAGCTAATACTGGTTCTTAATCGTGCAAGTTTATTTTATTTTTAAAAAAAAAACCCGAAACAGGTTCGGTATTACCGTGTCCTACCATAATTATATATAAAATTAATTTAATTTAATTTTTAATATATAATAATAATAATAATAATAATATTTTTCAATAAAATATGTTATAAAAAATTATAATATTTTAATTATTTATAGAATATTTTTTTATTTTAATATAATTAAAAATTTTCTAAATTGTTTTTAATTTTTGTTTTTTAAAAGTTAAACACGATGGGATGAATCGGATATGGGAATTGAATAAATGGAGTGGGGTTGATATTGAAGCCACAGATCCCAAAGCCACCCCATAGTCATCTTTAGCATCGAATGATGAAAATAACGATAATTATAGATATATTAGTAATTCTATTTTATGGATATGTCAAAAATATATGAGAAATATTGGATATTTTTTTCATAAATATCTATTGAGCGAAAATTATTCAAAATTCATAGGAATACTTGAAAAACTCTAAAAAATGATAAAATAAGCAATAATATTTTTGATATTAAGGTAACAAGGCCCCGGACCTTTTTTAGTGAGAAGTTATAATAATTAAAGTGAGGTTTTAGACTCAATTACCTGAACGGCTGGACCCTTATCTCATACGGCCATACCCAACTTGAGTATGATTAAATTTGGGCTTTTTAATGGGATGGGCTTGTTACAGTTCTCTAAGAGAGCAACTTAGAAGCTTCATTGGGCTTCCTAATGGGCTCTAATTGGGTTTGTTGCATATATGTTTTTGTTTTTTCCCCCTTTTTTGGTGAGATATGATTGGTTCTCAAAAAATGTAAGGAAAAATAGGAGGATAAAAAATAGAAAAAAAATTAAAAATAAAAAAATAAAAAATATATTTAAAATCAATAAATTATTTTTATATGTTATTTCAAACTCATTTTATTTATTCATTTTTATATAAATATTAAATAATTTTAAAATACATAA
Organism: Vitis riparia; assembly: GCF_004353265.1. Classification (NCBI taxonomy): domain Eukaryota; kingdom Viridiplantae; phylum Streptophyta; class Magnoliopsida; order Vitales; family Vitaceae; genus Vitis; species Vitis riparia. Next base: position 906,958 of record NC_048440.1, read on the forward strand.
TTTCTTAAATACTTTTAATTATATTTGATTTTTTTTTCATAATTTTAAATGTAAAAGCGAATCACAAGAAAATCCTTTTTTTATTTTTTAAAATTTTTTCTTTTTTTAGTACACAAGAAAATAACTTTTTTTAGCATTATTTTATTTTCTTAATATTTTCGGGGAGGTTGGAATCAAACATAAACTATGTGTATGATATGTCGGAATAGGAAATGAAAATGAATATTTTGTTTACATTCCTATTTCTTAGTGGATAGAAATGAATTTTATGATTTCATTTCTAGTACTTTGATGAACTTAGGAATACAAAATTGGAATGATTATTTGTTTTCATTTCAACTTTTGATAATAATAGGAATGAAAATGAAAAAAAAAAATTTACAATAATATCCTTCCATATAATTTAAAATATTATTTTTTATTTTTTTATTTTTTAAAAAAATTGATAGTTTTTTTGTTATTAAATAATAAGATTAAAAATATATATATACTCAATAAATAAAACTTAACCATAAAAAACCATATAACCCTAATGTACAAATATTCAATTATCATTTTTATTAAAAATTTGAATAATTTGTCATGCTTAAGTAGTTATAAAATTATATTTTATAAAAAAAAAATATATATATATATATTTATTATAATATTTAAATTCTCAAAGCTACCAAATATTTTTTCTATTTCCAAACGGGGAAATAAAAGAATTCAAATTTCATTCAAAACCCTATAAATTAGAAATTGAAATTTTTTTTCTATAGTTTGGAAGAATCACTTGTTATATAGAAGTGGATGATGAATGAGTCTTTAACTTTGCAAATAAGATAAACATCATGCTTGAAGAATGAGATAAGAGAATAAGAGAGTAAAATAGTAAATTTAGGTTATTTTATATTATCAAATGGGTTTAATGATAACAAAAAATTAAGAAAACATATTTGATAACTAAAAATTGATTTTTGTTTTATGTTTAGAGTGTTTTTAGAAAACATCTTTTAGTTATTTTTTACCCTTTTTACTTGTTTTCTAAGTGGCATTTTAAAAATAATTATATAAATATATAGATAAAATACTAGATATAAAAATTATTTTTAAAATATTAAAAATACATTAAAAATATTTTAGGTTTCAAACATAGTTCCACCAAATATTAGAAAGTAATTTTTAAAAACTGTTTTCAAAATAGTTGCAAAATATGCCTTTTCAAAATTTCATTATTTATTTTATTTGAATATTTTAATTTATGTAAATTTTTATTATGTATTTTATTTTAGGTTTGAACATGCAGAGCACGTGTAGTACATGATATACACGTGCATAGCCATCAGACAAAAATACCCTTGGAAGTGACTTTTCGAAAAACTGTTATAACAATAAATAGGACATTTATGTAATTTCAAACATAGCGGTGGGAGAATTTCCCTGTCAAATTTGATAAATACCATAAAGATTTATTATTGAAATAAGTGTGAAAGTTAAGGGCACTTTTGAAAAATATTTCTCAAAAAAATAAAAAATCCTAAAATAATTATCACATATTTTTCAATAATAAAAACTTAAATATTAAAACATTTTCGAAATTTTGAAATATTGTATTAAGGAAAAAAAATATATTGAATTTTCTTATGTTTGGTTTTATCATGAAAAATACAAAAAAAAAAAAGAAAATTATATATTTTTAATTATTTAATCTTAATAGGAAAAATAAGTAAAATAAATTCGAATTAACATATTTTTTTTAATTAATTTTAAATCTATTTTTTATTTTTTATTTCCTTCTATTTTTTTTTTGTTCACATTGCATTTTACCTAGTATTTTTTCGAAAATCAAACATAGCATATAAGTTAATTTCATCCATACCGTGATAGACTCATAAATCATTTTATTATTTAAATATTATTGTCTTTTTATTATTTCAAAATTTTAACTGAAAATGTACTGAACGATCATTAACTACATAAACCGACATTTGGAAGTTCCATTCTAATACATTTTAAGCTTTCACACTTCAAATTACTTAATTAACCCTATTACTATTTAAATATTACATTCAAATATTATATTAAATCTTTTTATTATTTTAATAAATAATCATAATATTTCAATGATAATATAATTTTTTTTTCAAACTTTATACATTCAAATAATAATTCCATATTATTATTCAAATATCATTTTTGTAAAGTTATAAGAATAAAGTGGGATGACTAAATAATTTTGGAATGATTAGGGAATGTTTGGTAATTATTTTTTAAAACAATTTTTAAAAATTGCTCTTTGACCTCTGTATAATAAAAGTTGGTTTGAATACCTTAAATATTTTTAACTTATTTTAAATATAATTTTTTATATGATTAAAATATGTTTCATGAAAACACTTGTTTTTTGTTTTTGATTGACAAACATGTTTTATGAGTTTAAAAACAATTAGAACATAAAAATAAAAAATGGTATTTGGTTATTAAACATATTTTTTGTATTAGAAAACAATTAAAGATTATATAACAGAAAATAGTTTTTAATTATCAAATGTGTTTTTTGGTATTTGTTATATCGCAAAACAAAAAATTGTTTTCAAAAGAAGTTCCGGCCTTTGATTCCATTATTCTTTTTATCAATAAACATGATAGTTAAGTAGAGATTTTTCTTAATCCTATATCGTTGAGACCATTGTTATAATTATTATTTTATTTTTAAAATTTATTTTATATATTTATTTATTATTATTATTTTTTTGGTAAAAAAAACACATATTTATTGGATGGCTGTGTTCAATTTATAATGTGTTTTATTTGTTTGGATTCCCCACGGGGGAAGAAATTGAACGAAGGGATTCCTTGCAGAAAACGCGACTCATCCCTCTCTGATCAGCAGTCGTGCCAAAACCCTAAAATTCCACGTTTCAAAACCCTAATTCTACTTCTCCATCACAATGAGGATCTACCCCTGGAACCCACTCTCACGTAAGGATTTTCTCTTTCTTTCACTACATGCCAAATTGGCAACCTAATTGCTTTTTAATTCTTGCTTTTGCTGCTTTTTTCTTGCTCTTACATGCCTTATGGTTGCATTTGATTCTCTATTTCCTACCCTTTTTTGGTTTTGGTATTGAGAATTGAATGGGTCTTTTTTTTTTTCTTTGTTTTTTGGAAAATGGGTTTGAGATGTGTAAAGGTTGCAGCTTTATGGGATTTGGGTGATGATGTGTTTGATTGATTGCCCTTTTTTGAGAAGAAACGTGGTCTGATAAGGGAATGCAAGAATTGGGGTTTTGTGGGTATTGGGTGTGAGTTGTTTTTCTTTGTTTGATGATTATTTATTTGTGGTGTAGCTTTGGTTCATGCATTACTGGCAATCATTGTAAAGAAACTTAGTTAAATTGAAAATGGCTGTAGGGAAGAGAAGTCTCGACGAAATGAGCATTATTACAAAATGATTTCTGTTGTTGGAAGAGGGCTCTAATACAGTAAGGCTGCCCACCAAAGATTAATTTCATTCTGGTCTTTGTTAATCCTACTAAACTCAAAGTCTTTTTTAGATTTCATTGATAAGGTGGAATTGCTTGATGCTATGAGCCTATGTTGGGCTTTTAGTTTTGCCCATTAAGAGTGCCAACTTGTCTACAAGGTTTCGCTTTGCCATTTAAGAGGGCATATTCTTTCATAAGATAAGAGTTTGATGCTTTTTGTTGCCTAACTTGTTCATAGTGCCTAGGCCTAGGCTCTCCATTTGAAGCTGGCCACGTCATTATATCCCAGCCTCAGGCTCACTAGTTTAGATGGATGGCTACTAAATTTGTGTGTTCTTGTCAATAGTTGCCATTTTCCTAGGCGCGCTTCAATCAGGGAGGGGACTGGGTATTGGTGTTGTTTGAGCACCTACCATTAGGGTTCCAAGTGGAAAATTGTATCCCACATTGTGCCGTGATTTTTCCATATCCGGGGGTCTAAAGGGGATTGTGGTTTGGTGTGTTAAACAAGGAAGGCTAGCTAGTGGTTATGGTTGGGGGTGGTAAAATTTGATATGATTTGCTAACATGATTAGAACTAGACACATTTTTAGCGGGTGTGGGTTGAGTGTAATTGTCTTTGAATCAAATTCATGTTGATATGCAAATATAAATCTGACCTGAATTGATCTATTTAATAATTGTATTGATTAACCTGATTATAAATCTAACATATTTAACCCACATTTGACTCTTTTAAAATTTGATTTTGAATAAATAGGCTAATTGAGTCATAGATATATTATTAGGTTGAGAGGTTAATCATATTGACTTAAACATAACTTGACTTGATTATTAAATGGATTGCACGACATTACATAGTTACTCAACTAAGTTTTTGACATGACACGAACATGACTCACCAACATGAATTGTTACCCCTAGTTATGACAATGAGAAATGCACCTATCATGATAGTGCCTTGACTTATATAATGAGGTTACTATCAATGAGCTTGTCATGCTTTGATGCTCATCTATAGCTAAGTGGTTCAAACTCTAAGGAGAGAAGGATGAGAACACATGTTGTAGTAAAAAAGAAATAATGCCTTGAAGTCATCAGACATGTGTCTTGCTGTCATTGGTTGCATCATTCATGTGCATATGGCCTAACATGCGCCCTTTGCCTGCATATAGCCCCTTCTTATGGGAAATGGTTCCTCTTTCTGCTCCTCTACTTAGTCACAAACAAGTGTCTCTACTGTCACATCCTTCGCTTCCCTCTTCTTACCTGTTATCCTTAGTCAACCATGTTTTCCATGCTCCTTTTGGCATGAGCCATGAATACTGTCTATAAACAGTCTTTTAGAGCACATTCTCCAGGTGGTTGGTACTATTTACTATACCTTATACAACTTCTACAAAACTGTCAGTCATTTTTTACTAGTAGTGTTGTTTGGCCTTGCAATCCTGCATCACATCTTAGTTCTAATTGTGATCAACAACTTTATAGCTTATTTTATTTTTATTTTTTAGAGGCTATTTGGTTTCATTGCTTTCTGATGGATATGGTTTTGGAACTCCTAAAGCTTTCAAATTCTTAGCTTTTTTCCTCAGAGGAATAACAATCATATGGTATTGGGATTTGAAAATTTCTAAATGGAATATCTTTAGTAAGAAAATTTGGAAGAAGAGTTGCTTGTTTCTTTCCTCCATTCATTTTTTTCAAGCTATTTTCCATGTGAGCTTCTCTTGCCAAGTCACCCTGCTAGGGCCAATATTGAAAACTGACACATCCTTATACGTTTGGCAACCTAATTACTTGATGTTGTGACATTGGGGTGTGTGTGTTTGTGTGCATCAAACTGTCCTACTTATCAATGTGCTGTTCTTAAGGAAGTGGCTGTGAAGTTTATTTAAGTGCCAGACTATGTGGATCTTCTTCATGATATCATTGAGTTTGCCCAGAAATGTTACTCCTTTTGGACTGGATGGTTTTGCAGCTTAACTTGAAGAGATTGCGCAGGCTAGGTAACTTGAGATATTCTGTCATTTGGTTTTGATGAGACCTGTTAATGCTCCAATTGATTCATGAGAATTTATTCTTCACTTACAGGTTGTTTACCCATTTGGAGAATCTCTTTTTAATTCAGTTTCAGAAAGGAAAAATTATCATTCAATTTTTATGGCTGCAATGGATCCTATAGATATTACTTCATCATCTGATAGTGACTTTGACTTTGAAGATGATAGAGAAACAGATACATCACCTGTGGGGGAATCTGTTGCTTTTGCAAATTCCAGGATTCTTCCACCATGGCCCTCCACATCTGGTACAAATTCAAAGAGTACAAGTAAACAGTATAAATTAAGAACCTCTGTACGTCTAGATTTAAAGTTCTCTATATTACCAATCACAGTGTAATTAATTAAAAATGCAGGTCATGGACATTTTCAGAAGGTCCCTTCTCCTAAACGAGCATCTGCTTCTAATGGAAGCTCTTCAAATTTTTATCATTATCCACCTAAAATCCAAACGCATCCTAGGTTTGATGATGACATCAGAGCTTCAAATCGGCATAATTTTCGGGAAGCTGATTTTAACTATTCTACGGAGAATGGGGACATGTTGGATGTAGAAAATCATCAACAGCTTATTAATTTGAACAAAGCTGATATATTTGGTGCAGATTATGAAAAATCATCTCAACCAGCTATGAGGAGGACCCTTCCATCTACTCTTCAGCCATCTGCACCAAGTGCTGGGATGAACAATACAGTAGGGAATATTGGTAGCAGTCATATTCATGATTCTCAAGGAAAATCTTTTCATCCTGTGGGACCTATACTAAACAACATGAACTATATGAAAGAACACTTTGGCAGGGGCAATGATGATGAAGTTATTATGTATGAAAATAGTGGAAGTAGGATCCTACCTCCATCTTTGATGCATGGAAAGTCTGTTCCCTCTACACAGTATGGTGGTGTAAGTGAACCTGCATATCGACCGGGGGTAGCTGAAGAAATGGCTGCTAATACTGATGAAAGACTAGTTTATCAAGCAGCATTACAGGTATTTATCATTGTTGATTGTTACAATATCATTTTAATCAGTTGAATGCATAGAAATAAGATTGTGATCTTCTCTCTCAATAGTATGAAGCTAAATTGAAATAGACTTTAATATTGCATGTTTTAAGAACATTGTTTTTGATAATTCAGAAACTGAAGAGCTGCCTGTGTGTGTCTGTTTAAACATTGGTTATGCCACTCATTTAAAGCAGTTGGCATCCCTTGTCTAACATCATATGATTCTTTCAGTAACTTGAAGTACATGTGGGGTTTTATGGCATCTGTTAAAAAGATGGCTTTGAGGTCTATCAAAAAAAAAAAAGAAAAAAAAAAAGATGGCTTTGAGTATAATAGTGTAATGGGCTAGGATTTGGTCAGGATACAAGACAGATCTTGTTCTAGAATTGGTGCTTCAGCGGATAGATATCACATGCTTTGTAAATAAAATTTAGAAATAAAATGTGAACTGTTAGTCTATTAGAATTGAAGATTTGGATGGATGTGCACTAAGTTATAAACATTAGTGCTAGTTTAAGGTTGATGTTTACCCGACACATTGTGGAATGCATATGAAATGTTAGTTCTCCATTTCCAATCAATCATTTTTTTTTGGATAGGCAAATAAAGAAAATATATTAACAGCACCAAGCGAAGGCACACTAAAGTACATAGGTTGTACATAGAAGATACCAAAAAGCAAAAAAGAAAAACAAAAGATAGGGCAACAAAAATCCCCTAGCCAATCTATAAAATTTACCATAGATAGGGACCCCTATGAATTCAACAGACTTGCACCGCTCCAATCAATCATTTTTTTTTTTGGATAGGCAAATAATGAAAATATATCAATAACACCAAGAAAAGGTGTACCAAATTACATAGGTCGTATATAGAAGATACAAAAAAGCAAAAAAACAAAAGATAGGGCAACAAAAAGCCTCTAGCCAATCTATAAAATTTACCATAGATGGGGATGCTCCATTAATATGTAACTTAACCTAGGTCAAAAAGTTACAGAAAAGAGTAGGTTCTAATGCTTGATTAGACATCTTTTTGATTTCAAATGATCTTTGGTTCCTCTTCTTCCATAATATCCAAAATTCACATAGTAGAGCAAACCTCTAAACCGTTTTTCATTTTTTGCCCACAAAAGGTCCATGCGACCCTAAGAGGGGTTGTCTTGCCCAACTTGAAATTGCCTAAATGACTCCAAGTAAGGAAAACATCAAATTCCATAACACCCAACTCTAGCACAATGTAGAAGGATGTGATCTACTATCTCTTTGTCTTCCTTACGTAGAAAACAATGATTCACCATAGGCCACCCTTTCCTTTGGAACTTATTCAAAGTCAGAACTTTGCCCCAAGAAGCTTCCCAAGACCTCCAATCAATCATATAAATGCTTTGGTTTTTGCTTCTTGCATTGCCAATTAGGATTTTTTTTTTAGATCTTTTTAAATAAATATTTTATTTTAAATCAAAACACCAGGTGTTTTTGTCAATTGTCTTGTCAGAAACCACATATGACCAACACCTACTAATAAATTGGTTTCACTTATGGACTTGTCCCTAATATTTGTTGATCTAACTATTTGTGGTTAATGAGAAATATCAAGTTTATGATCGTCTGTCATTCAAGAACTTATCACTTGAACACCAAATCTTTTGACTTCTAGTTTTCTTTGTAAAGTGATGGGAGGAAGATGTTTTGATGATCAGCTCCTAATCATCTAGAACCATTGTATTTGCAGTGAATAGGGTTTTGAAACCTGTTTGTTTTTGGTTGTACAATTCCTATAGTATTAAGAGAGTGGAGTAATCGGGCTAGTGTAAGCTAACCAATGTGGCTCCTAGGGGTTGTAGAAGTGAATACTCATGAATCAATCTTGCCTTTTTTTTTACCTCATGAATCAATCTTGCCTTTTTTTTTTTCCCTTAATTTTAATTTTTAAAATGTAAAGAACAACCATTTCATTTCATTGAAATAGTGAGTACAAAGGAGGATAAGAAATTATTCCAATAGTTACAAAATCATCTATACAAAGACAACAAAAAAAGATAAGAACTTTGTGTTAGGTAAGAAAAAAAAAAAAGAAGGAAAATCTATCTATGCATGTCAAAATGGTTATGATACTGCTCACTATAATTCATGGAGGTAAAAAAATATCCAATAAAAGAAACCAAATATCGAGCTCACATGATTACCTAATTGAGGAACCCAACAGGGGATATATAACCTAACTTTGAAGAAATATCAATAATTTGGGGCAACGACATTGAACTTCCATGGTCACCTTTCTACAAAAAACCTTCCACAAGGGCTTGGATCTTTGCCTCAATGTCTAAACCTTGACCTATAGGTTTAGAGTTTGTTAACCATTATGCCAAAATGGCCCCTAAGCAACTCTCTAATCCATAGCCACCCTATTTACCCAAAGAGCACCCACCAAAATTTAACTTAACAAAACTCATTGAAGATGTTATTGATTCAGACATTGTCTCCTTTGTCGACCTCATGGATCTACACATAAGCTCCCAATTAAGCAGGATGAAGCTCAAAAAGGGTGCATACAAAAGCTTCACTATTAGAAGCCCAAAGGGAAGCAGAGAAGTAAAACAAGGACCAATTTGCTTCCAAAGGCCTTGACCTATTCTTAAAGATCCTTGCATTTCTTCCCTACCAAATAGTCTAAATCAAATTAAGTATAGTAATTTGCTAAATAGTACTATCTCAAGGAAGTCTCTTAAAATCTTTTTGGTGTGTTTTATGTATGAGGAGTGCAGAGACGAACCCAAGCCTTAATATATTTTTATTTTCCTTTACAATGGAAAATTGAAATACATAATTGAAGGGATTCACTAATCCAAATATATATATATATAGATGTATGCATGTTCCACCATGAAGTGTTTGTTCACTAGAGCTGTTATTATATTGTAAACAGCATGGAGTTGCTCTTGCATGTCTTCAATTGCTGAAATATGAATCAATATTTGAAGTACTGACTTGTACAAGAAGGAATGAGAAATTTTACATTTTACAGAGTTTGTTCATTATTTCTTGCAGGATCTGAATCAACCAAAAGTTGAAGCAACTTTACCAGATGGTCTTTTGACAGTCTCTCTTTTAAGACACCAGGTTGTTTTTTCTTTGTTTTTTTTCTATTTTTTTATTTTTTGTTCTGCATCTACTTTAGTTGACTTTGGTTTGTATGTGAATTACTTGGTTTGAGATACTGTAATTATACTTCGAATTGTGTGTGAAATACTTGGTTTTGACCCTAAGGTATTTTGTCGTACAGAAAATTGCATTGGCATGGATGCATCAGAAGGAAACAAGAAGTTTACATTGTTTGGGCGGGATTCTAGCTGATGATCAGGTCACTTTTACAAGTACAGTTGACCATTAGATTTGGCTTCAAGCATGAGATATAAGTTGAGGTCATTATTTTTTCTGCCAAGACTCATTTTGCTGTTATCTCACAGGGCCTTGGTAAGACGGTCTCAATGATTGCCCTTATTCAAATGCAGAAATCTTTGCAGTCAAAATCTAAATCGGAAGAGCTACATAATCACAGTACTGAAGCATTAAATCTGGATGATGATGATGACAATGCCAATGCTGCTGGTTCAGATAAAGGCAAGCAGACTGAAGAGACTAGTGATTCTAAGCCAATTTCAGAAGTGAGTGCTTCTCTGCCGGAATTCCGTAGGCGGAGGCCAGCTGCTGGTACATTGGTTGTGTGTCCAGCAAGTGTTCTTCGGCAATGGGCAAGGGAATTGGATGAAAAAGTTTCTGAGGAAGCCAAGCTTTCTGTTTGTCTCTATCATGGAGGCAGTAGAACAAAGGATCCTGTTGAACTGGCTAAGTATGATGTTGTGCTCACTACATATTCTATTGTGACTAATGAAGTTCCCAAACAGCCTTTAGTTGATGATGATGAAGGTGATGAAAGAAATGGGGAAAAGTATGGATTATCTTCCGAATTTTCTGTCAATAAAAAGAGGAAAAAGCCTTCCAATGTTAGTAAGAGGGGAAAGAAAGGTAGAAAAGGGATTGATAGTTCCTCCATTGATTATGATTGTGGTCCCCTTGCAAGAGTGGGTTGGTTCAGGGTGATATTAGATGAAGCTCAAACCATAAAAAATCACAGAACACAAGTGGCTAGAGCCTGCTGCAGCCTTCGAGCCAAAAGAAGGTGGTGCTTATCTGGAACACCTATACAAAATGCTATTGATGACTTGTACAGCTACTTCAGATTTCTGAAATATGATCCTTATGCTGTCTATAAATCATTTTACAATACAATAAAGGTTCCAATATCCAGAAATTCAGTCCATGGTTACAAGAAGCTTCAAGCAGTTCTGAGGGCTATAATGCTGCGTCGTACAAAAGGTGAATTCTTATTTTCTTCTTTTTCTCGTCCCTCAGTTGCTTTATTTTGGAAAATGCTGATGGGTCATTGTATAATATGCAGACAAATTTGACATGAAAAATTCAGAAGTAGGGCATACACACAGTGATGGCACAATAATATGTGGATATACTTTAGTATTTGAATATACTTTGGTATATGATTATATATTTACCAAAGTACGATAAAATATTTAAGATCTCTTTGTAATAAAAAATGCATATGTTGGAAGATCTGAATAACTATAATATTTTTAGATGTAGCATTTAGTATTACTTTTGTTCAAGCAGCATAATTGTATGCTGACATGTCCATTGTGCTTTTGACCTGTGTGAAAAAATTAAATTAATATTCAGGCAATGCCTAGGAATGTCAGGCACATGTACAGGAGTGTCATGTCCAGCATGGATGTAGCTCCTGTTCATACTAGTAAAAATGAGACTAATATGCAGTAAATATTTTTGGGCTTAGAAACAAAATTTTATTAATGATATGGAGAGAGGAAACAAGGAAGGGAAAAAGGAAAAAGGAAAAAAGAAAACAACAGCAAAAAGGAGTAGCCAAATACAAAACAAAAGGCTAGATACAGAGCAACCTAAAGTATAATGAGGCCAACATTGGGCTTAAAAAGTTGAGGAGGCTAAAAAAAGACATCTATGGATCTAGCTTCCACATTTGCTTAACTGTCAGCCACCTGGATAGCTGATTTTGGTCTTCAAATCAAAGAAGAAACTATAAATCCAAGGAGTACAAATTCTCATCCAAACAAATGTGCCGTCACAGAACTCTGCTTACAAAGGTAGCACATGGAGCAATAACTGAAGAACTAGTTTGGAATCTCAAGAAGATGATATTTTTCTATTTTTTTTTTAGGTTGTAGAAGTGAGTTTATTTTGGTTGCATTTGCAATTAGTCTATGTGGAAAGCATGTACTTAAAGCTTATCAAAAAGATGGAAGGAAAAACTTATGCATGGCTTAAAATATTGTCATTGTTGTGCCCAAAATATAACGTATAATTGAGCTATTCTTATTTTCCCTAAGAATTTAAAAATGATGCATTTTGAACAATGAAACCATGAATGCAACTGCCAAGGGATGGATGGAAAGATACTCCATGATTCAATGAGTCCCTACAAAACCTTATTTTGCTTTGGGTAGCAATCAACAAGCCATACACACAGGAGTTTTTCAAAATTATACTTGAAGTGGACCAAATAGTCACTAGTTTGGATTGCCTCTTTTCTAAAACATTCTGATTTATTTCCATATTCTCTGCATAATCTCTCATGATGATATTTGATGGTATTAGCAGATACCTCTTGGAATAAACAAATGGAAGAGGAGTGTAGAGAAGAAAATACATTTATATTTTTCTTTGGTGTTAATAGAGCTATAATGGTTAATTTTTCTTTTTTTTCAAATGCTCTTTTATCTTAGCATCTTGAATTTATTGTTGATTTTTGTAGTCGTGAGGCTAATGGTTTTGCCTATAGATGTCATGGTTCAAAGACTTGTGAAGATCATAGTATGAGGATGCAGCAGACCCCTGTACAATTAATTATCATAATACAACTTGGTCTTGTTTAATACATATTTACAGGAAAAAATTATCTATAAAAAATTGAATAAAGTCAAGTGGTATACCGATGTAATTTAACAGATGATTTGGAAACATTGGATTGGCAAGTTTACAATTTACAAATTATTATATAATAAAAAAAGTTCACAACTTGCACTATTTCACTTATTTAAAGATTTGGGTGATAGAATTTTTTGATACTATCCTAAATTTGTAGGGAGTGTCCATAACTTTTATAAAATATTAAATATTTATATTCTCTCTATTGAAGAAGGATTGCTTGATCAATATTCTTGTTTTTGTTGCTTCATTTTCTTGTTGACATAATCTTCAGTTTTCTTTAGCTATGTACCAGTATCCATGATGTGATTATTTGTTTCTTTATTTTGGTTCGATTTTATGTGTAGTACTATTCCTAACCTGGTCTATCCATTTTGTTGCTCAAGTGCTGTGTCTTGATAAGGTTGTGTCATGTGTGTACTCTAAACATTTTTCATGTTTGGCGCTGATTATTATCATTCATTGTGTAGGCACATTGATTGATGGAACACCTATTATTAACCTGCCACCAAAAACAATATGCTTGTCTAAGGTGGACTTCTCCAGTGAGGAGCGGGCTTTCTATTCCAAGCTAGAAGCTGATTCACGTTCACAATTCAAGGTGATTTTTGTTCAGTTTTCTTGTTCCATCCTCCATAAAAGTTGGTTGACTAGTTGACTGCTGGACCATGCTTATCTCAATTAGCTTCTGCTGTACTGTTAGTAAATATACATTGTTAGTAGCCTAATGCAATATAATTCATTGGCTTCTGGAGACAAATCAACAGGGTTGTGCGCTTGAAAATGATTATTCATTGTGGCAGTTGCTATTCATTATACTTCTGTTTTCTAATGCATCACATACACCCAAGAACTTGAAAAATTTAAGTGGTCACTTTATTTTTATCCTGAGAAAAGGTGTTCTTGTTATGTTCAGAATTTCTACTATGATATCAATGATACTGGAAGTTGTGGTGTTTTCAACTTTGAAGATGTTTGTAATTTTGCAATTGTTCCATGACTCCTTGTACCAGAAAAGGATGTTCAGAATTTCTACTATGATATCCATGATACTGAAAGTAGTGTTACTTTTTATTTGAGTAGATTTTTGTAACATTGCAATTGTTCCATAACTCCTTGTACCAGAAAAGGAATATTCAGTGTACTGAACTTGGGAACATAAGAAGCACATTGTGTTATTCCTCAAAGTCTTTAAACCATGATGAGATTATTACAAAATGTAAGACTTTTTATAGGGGATTCCTTACCCCCTTGAGTGGCCCTTTGCCTTTTTCTTTTTTTTGTATCTTTAGTTGTTGTGCTTTTGATGAATTAGGTTTAATGGATCTAGTCCCTTCTTTTTCTTACTTGGTCAGGTTCTGTCTTTTGAGGGCATCCTGTCTTTCTATGCCTAGTTTAGGATTTCAATGAATTGGTTACGTTTGGATTAAAAAAGAAAGTTTGATTTAGGAGTGGATCACAAAAATAAATTTGTAACTTGGTCTTGTTTTTGACTTGAATATCTGGTTTAATTCTGAAGAGTTTTATTTGAACGCATTATCCCCATCCCGATATGTTAAGTTGTGGCCTAAGGAAATGTGGCATATGGTTTTTTCCTGTCTTTAGCTTTTAAAATAAAAATAAAAATCTGATAGTTTTCATTTTCAAAGTTGAATTTTGCTTATATTGTTTGCTGTTAAATTGATGGAAAGGGGTGTCTTGGTTCAGATAGACATTGACTTTAGATTGACTTGATAAGCCTGGGAATATAATCTCAGTTGTAATGTATAAACACTCAGGTTGACACTGACCTTTCCTTGGCAATAGAACTGGTCTTTTGTTCATTTACAGCTGAATACACACACAAAATAACCTATGATAATATATACAGTATTCTGGTTTATCAATTGATGTGTAGATGACATGAGTCCACGTGGCTTTGAAAAATGAGTTTCTGAAAAATTTTGATGATGATAATAATAATATTATTATTATTAAGAGAAAATGTGGTATGAAAAAAAAAGGTCAAAATATTTGAATTAAAAGCTGGACTTATGTTTTGACACATGACTTTACTATTTTGGTTTAGGCTTGTCAAAGCATTATGAACACAGTTTGAATACTAATGCTGCATTATTTTTTTCAATTGAAGGTAATACATTACTAGGGACGACCAAGGACTAACAACAAATCCCTAAAAACACTCCTAGGATCATTGCAAATTGATACAGACTACAATTTGACTTTATTTGAAATTAAAAGCAATTTTAAGACCAAATCCTAATAGCTGAAAATATCAACCAAATCTAGAATAAATAACTTTTGACTAATTCAAATATCTTAATCAAATCAAACCTGATTTGATTTGATTTGCCAACACTCCCCCTCAAGCTTGGCTGTAGATGTTGATGAGTCTAAGCTTGTTCGCAAGAAGATCAAATACTTGTCCTGTCAGTCCCTTTGTAAGTATATCAGCTAGTTGTTGAGAAGTGGGCACTTATTCAATGCTGATGATACCTCCATCCGATTTTTCTTTGATGAAGTGCTGGTTTACCTCCACATGTTTTGTCCAATCATGATGGACAGGGTTATGAGCTATGTTGATGGCTTTGTTGTCACAATATAGTTGCATAGGTCTCTGACATTTGATTTTCAATTCTTCCAGCAGTCTTTTTATCCAAATAACTTCACAAATTCCATTTCTCATCCTTCTCTTATAATATCATTTTTAATGAATAAGTTTTTGTTCTTGATGGGAAAAAAAAGAATAAAATTATTATATCATAAAATTTTGAACCACAGCGTCAGGTGTCCATAAAAAAACGGATTCTCCAAGCCAACAACCAAGTGTGCAAAATCACAAAATGGAATGGCATATTTCCAGATTATAATTGATGCATGTTTTAGAAACAATTTCATGGTCTGTCTAAAAAATGGTTCGTCAAATCCTGTTAAGAATGTGAATGGGCATAGGAATTAAACTCATTTCAGGATGGTCTAGCTATCATGATGCGGAGGGAAATTACGATCTATTTTCAAGGATTATTTTTTGATGATCTCTTGGAGATCAAAACTATGCTGTTGGTTATAATTGAAGCAGAGTTATCAAGTATCTGGAAATAATGATTTTTTTTTTGTGTTGCAGGAATATGCAGCTGCTGGCACTGTTAATCAAAATTATGCAAATATTCTCCTTATGCTTTTGCGACTTCGTCAGGCTTGTGACCACCCACTTCTTGTCAAAGGATACAATACCGATTCTATTAGAAAAGTTTCTTCTGAGATGGCAAAGAAGCTTCCTAGTGACATTTTGATTAATTTATTGGATATTTTGGAAACTTCTGCCATCTGTCGTGTATGCAATGTGAGTTTTTTCTTAAACCTTTTTTTCTCTCTGTGCAATGTGGTGTTCAATTTCCCATTTAATGCCTATAAGGCCACATGTGAATGCGTATTTTTGCTTTTACCATATATCTCTCATGTGGATTTTTCTGAATGCAAATTAAGTAATTTATTACAAACTAAGTGAGTATTCAAGGACAAGAGTCCTTCATTAAGGAAGAAAGTGAATTAAGGATAGGAAAGATTGAAAAAGAAATCCCAGCACACCCCAAAAAAGTCCTCCGAATTGTCAAGCAAGAAACCCTTATTTAGCCAAAGAATCAGTTCTTTGGTGGACTACAAGACCCTCATAGACTCCATTAGTGGTCTAATTACCCTCCATGAAACTGGGATATTGGAGGAAGCCTAATTGATCATTGTGGAGGAATCTTCTTTAACCTTGAATCTGTTCCACTGAAGCCCATTATAGCTTATCTAATTCCTTATATAATAGCAAGAACCTTGACTTTAATGGAATTCCTAAAGCCTGCCTTACCAGTAATGCTACAGGATGTACACATGGATTGTGTATAAGTTTTTGTGGAGTGAGGTATAGTGACATGTTCTGGGAGTGTCAGAAGGTTTAGTCTGGGTTCACTGCCTTCTATGCTATTTCACCAAAATCATGCTTCTGCTGGGGAGTAGTTTCAAAGTAATAACATGAAAGTAAGGTGTGATTGCTTGGGAGGAAAATTTTCTTTTACAGAACTATGATTTGATTTTTTATATTCCCATGTGGTACTTTACTCTTGTATATGTTTACTTAGTACTCTGAAGATTCCAATATACCTCTGTTAAGTTTCTTTAATTTTTGGGGAGGATTTCCCATCCTCCTTTTGTACCTCTTGATACCTATCTTAATTTATTACATTGTTGTTTCCGAAAAAAAAAAAGAAGGTAATAACATGGAAGGTGGGATTGGTAGTTCACCATGATATATTCGGGGAAGTCCCAGAAAGTTTAAGCTGGTTCTACTGCCTCTCTGGGCTAGTTCTTTAGAACTATCCTTCTGTTAGGCAGTAGTTTGAAAGCATCAACATAAAATGACAGGGTATTTAATGATCAACAATGTTATATTCAAGCAGAAAATTCTGAAAATTTTAGCTGGTTCAACTGCCTTTTTAGTTAGTTCTTGGAACCATAATTTGGCTAGGGAATAGTTCAGATGTATCAACATGAAATGATAGTGGTTAGTCTCTAATCTGGGTGTTTTGAAGGTTGGATGGTTTTAAGAGCTACCCACTACAAGTGTGTCTTGAGAGAGGTATTTTAGGAAGTAGCAGGTAGATTATTAGTTTGCTATTGACTTTGACAATAGTAAAATCATAGCAGAATGTTGTTAGTCGATTCCATCTTCTTCTACTAGATGTACTGCATTTACTGAATGGGGACAATATATGCCTGCACAGGTAGAAGAGTTTTAATTTATTCACTGCTGCTAAGTGTTTTTTAATAGCACCATCATCTTAACAGTTCCTAAGTGACTAAAGTGTGAAAAAAAGATCAGATTTTCCTAGAATTGAAATTGATGTTAGTTTACCCCTTTTTGGCCAACCCCACATGATTCAATCTTTGCATTAGAAAACTGAAGCTTGCCCTCTTAGATTTCTCAGTTTTAAGATTCTCCAACTATGAGCTTCTTGTATAGGACCAGTTCCTTCTCTAGCCCCTCTTGCCTCTCATTTACCTCCTCTTTTCAACAAACTTAGACACCTAACTTTCCTGCATGGCTGATCTTCTCCAAAATCCTGACAAACATTTAGGCAACTCAACCAAGGTTTGACCCTTGTTCTTTAGCTCCATAGAAATTTGATTTATATGTTGGATCATGGAATCCTCTTATCTGTTGAGTAGGACTAGGATGGGTCACCTACTTGAAAGATCTCATATTTATGATGTGGCCTACAATTTGCACTTGTGCAAGTAGTGCACCAATGCAAGGAAGACAGCCTTGTGGTGGCCAATTGAATTCTTCACTTGGGTCATATTCTGTAAACTTCTAATGCCATGTAGACAAACATTTTCCACTAGCATGATGCTATAGGCTTCTAGGTGGAGGTGACACCATATGGATCTCTAAATTGAAAGACTGCTTCACTTCTACCCTCCTACACCCCTACACCATGATAAAGGTTAATACTCCTCTAAGATGGTTGTTGAATTGTGTCCATTATCTTTTATACTGCCAAAGGTTTCCATGTCATCATGTGGAAACTAATAAAGTTATTTTTCTAGGAGTACTATCAAGAACTCCAATTTTGAATTTTTTTTTAAACATCAAATGGAAGAACTCAAGCTTGCACTCTCTCAAAATTCTCTTTAAGTCTGAGGTTCTCCAACATTGAAGCTACTTGTACAGATTGATTTTCATTCTCACCGACCCCCTACTCGCCTCTCACACTGCTCTGCTCTTTTCTCAACTTGGGTGCCTCACTGCCCCATGTGGCTGACTCCCTCCAACTAAGAACCTGACAAACAAGAATCAATCTCTCACCTCCTTATTTTCTTGGCCGTCTCTTTGGTTTTTCTAGTAATTCAAGTATTTGTTTTCATTCTCTTACTAATGGTTCTCTTGAAAAATATCAATATCTGAATGGAAAGGGGGTCTGTCCTACTAACTCATCTATTATTTGATGCTCTTACAGGATCCACCTGAGGATGCTGTTGTTACCATGTGTGGCCATGTTTTCTGCTATCAGTGTGTATCAGAATATTTGACTGGTGATGACAATACATGCCCCGCACTCGAATGCAAAGAACAACTTGGTGCTGATGTTGTGTTTTCCAAAGCTACTCTAATAAGTTGTATTTCTGATGAACTTGATGGCAGTCTCTCAAATTCTTCTCAGTCTGCAGAGAAATCGATAAATCTGCAGAATGAGTACAGTTCGTCTAAAATCAGAGCTGCTCTTGAGATTCTGCAGTCACATTGTAAGTTAACGAGTCCAGATTCGGATCCACACAGTTCCATGGGATGCAATGGATGTTCTTCTTCAGCAAAGATATACACTGAACAGTGCTATTCAGGTGTTGGTTCTTCCAAGCAAACGACAGCATATTCAAACCCAGAAACTGAAGGACCAATAAAAGCTATTGTTTTCTCCCAGTGGACTAGCATGTTGGACTTAGTTGAGATGTCAATGAACCATTCATGCATACAATATCGGAGGCTTGATGGGACAATGTCTTTGGCTTCAAGAGACAGGGCTGTCAAAGATTTCAACACTGATCCCGAGGTTTGATCCCTACCTCATGAAACTATGAAAGCAATCCTCAAGTAATTTGAGGAGTTGGTGATTTCACTTTAATGGGAAGCTGGGGGTATTAAGAAGATTATTAGAAACCGATGCATTATAATACTGATGTGAATGAAACCCTATTCAGTTCCTGCTGGATTACTGTGATACCACTGTGCTGGATGTGCTTTGATTCAGTACTATGGTATCAAAAATTGATGAGGAAATGCATGCTTCAGTTTTGCTTTTTCTGGCTTTCTACCCTAATTTCAATTGTACTAAATGAATGAAGTTTCATTGCAGGTAACGGTCATGCTGATGTCCCTAAAAGCAGGAAACCTTGGTTTAAATATGGTTGCGGCTTCTCTTGTTATCCTTTTGGATCTTTGGTGGAATCCAACTACCGAAGATCAGGCTGTTGACCGAGCCCATAGAATTGGACAAACACGTCCGGTTACTGTATCACGGATCACTATTAAGGATACTGTAGAAGATAGGATATTAGCTCTTCAGGTATGATTCTTTCCCCACTGCTAGTGATTTCTGCATTAGTTATTGAATTTATTATAGATGCTTTTTGCGAGCTTTCAGCTAAAGAGTTTCATACAAATTCCTTGATCAGTAAAAAGGGTGGAACTTCATTTATTTTGTTGCTTCTCTATTATATTTCTCTTCAATTTGTTTTGTTAAATTTCTTTCATTGGTGCTCTTCTTGTTTTAGGTTTATTTATGATCTATTAGCTTTCTTTTCTTTATTTTCTTTTAATTTCTTTGGTTGGTATTGGGAATGAGTTTTTTTTTTTTTTCTTTCTTTTATTCTATACTCTTCTCATTTTAGGTCAATTTATGAGAATTATGAAGGAGACTGAATTTGGGAAGATTGAAATTTAATATAAGAGGGTAGGATGCTAATTCTTGGCACCAAACATAAGGTATATATCTTACCTTTTAAAATGAAGAAAGTTTAAGAGCGTGGAAAGTGGGAACAAAACACCATAAGGTTAGCAAAATCAGATAGGATCACTTCAACTGAACTGAGCTATGCATCAGGAGAGGCATTTCAAAAGTCTTGATTTGAGGATCTATATATACTAGTACGTCTAGGTTTTGATAAGATACATGGGAGTGCTTCCTAGTTTTGCATTGTTTCCGTTTTCAGGTTGACCCATCTTGAGTTGTACCCCTAGCTTGTACTGGCATTTTAGTGTTTCACTTGTTATTTATTCAGTTTGGTTTATCTGAGTTTGATTATTCTCGCTCCCAAGTTTGAGCGCACTCATTGTCTCCCTGGTCTAATTTTATAAAAACTTTATATTCAAATAACCGAAATACTTGTAAAGTAGTCAAACTAAAATTATAATGTATTTGAAACCATATTGCTTTGACTCAAATTTTTTGAAACTCACGTCACCCTTTTGCAAAAATTCACCCATTATCTCTTTTTAAGATACCAAGAAATAAAAAAGTTAGTAATCTCATTGTTAAAGCAGGGTATATTGTCTCAAACTAAATATGTTTGCCTATCAGGGAAAAAAGTCTCAAACTAATACAAAAATCAACATATGGATGATTCGTGAGTAGCTATCCTACGTTCTCAAGTTTACATTCAATATTATTTAATATTAGTAAGTGTTAAAATGAAGAGCTTCTGTTTGATGAAAATGGTTGACCTATTTGTGATCAATATTCATAAATGAAACTTTGGGTATATATTTTATTTTCTTTTGTGTTGTGATAGGTATTTATTTTGAAAGTAGTTAGAATATTTACTTATTAAATGTGAGAGAGTTTTAAGTTCAAGTTTTATGATTATAATTGTTATTCTTATTATTATTATTCAGATATTTATTATTTTGGACCAATTTTATTAGTAGTAATTATTTTTCAGCACAGTCAATATTTTAGTTTTATTTTATCAGAAAAAGTTCCTAGATCTGTTACAAAGATTTTAAGCTGATTTTATATAATGATCATCTTTATTGACATTTCATTCTTCTCTTTATCATTTATGCATCATACTTTATTTTTAAATGTAAAATTGTATCTTTGTTGGACATTGTTTTCTTATCATGTGGTTGTCTCTTCTGGAAAAAGATTTATTTTGTCTTTCCAATTGATTCCTTCTGTAACCTATTGCAATTTTTATTCATCCCAAATTTTTAAATGGAACAATTTGAATTCTTTTGGTTCCGAATCATGATTACCATGTGGATCGGTGTGCTGGTTTGCAATGTTCTGTGTGCTTATGCATTCCTTTGGTAAATTTTTGTTCATCCTATTGAAGAAAAAGGGCTGCGAAAAGTATTAATTACAAATTAGACGGTTTTAGATCAAAGGGAAAAAAATGGGTAATTTTGTTGAGGCTGTCCCCATCTTTGTGGTTGTGCATTATAGCCATCAATAGAACATAGGTAGCAAAAATGGGGCTGGTATAGACCTACTCATTTTTAATTGTTGAACTTCTGTTGTGTTCTTCAAAAATCTTCCAAAGTCCTACATTGTTCCCATTACATTTCCTGACTATTTTCCCTTATTACCCAATCAGAGAGTTTACCTTTGAATATAGCTGAGAACCCCTCCAGAAAGCCTAATAAAGAATGATAAGGAGCGCATACAGGGATCTTCCTATTAGTTCTTGATATGGGTTTAGACTCAATAAAAATTGCCTGCCATAATTCCCAAAAGTAATATATCCAGTTCACACATTGAGACAAACTATTATTACCCTGGATGAAATAGTCATCCCCAGATAGTTTGTCACAGGCCCAAAGGTTTTCTTTTTGATGATATTGATATTGATGATAGTGGCAAGCTATTATTACCCTAGATGAAATCATCATCCCTTGATAGTTTGTAATTTTTGTCACTATGTTTTGCAGGAAGACAAGAGGAAAATGGTTGCATCTGCTTTTGGTGAAGATCAAACTGGAGGATCTGCAACTCGCCTCACCGTTGAAGATCTTAAATATCTATTCATGGTCTAAAACAGATCCCTCAAAGTGGGACTGATGGACATTAGCGTATTCTGATGGTAGCTGATGAGTTTATGAGCCTCTCAAAGGCCATTTTTGTTCCCAGCAAGTGCAGAGATAGCGAGTCAAATGCACTTGTACTGTTGTACATATATTTTCCTATTTATATCAAATATTTAGTGTTTATAGTCAATCTTTTTTCCTTTGATAGTGTAGACTAATAGATCATTATCTCCATTATAACGAATGGTATCAAAGTAGGGCGATTATATGGATTTCATTCTCTAATGAATAACCATGATTCTTATGTGTTGGCAAGGTGTTTGTTAATCAAATGCTATGAGTTTCCCTGTGACCAAGGCCTTGCTGTAACATGTGGAACTCAGGGCCTCCCTCTGATTGAGTTGATTCCATTGGGTTAATTCTTGGCATCAAAGCTTGGATCACAGGTCATAAAAGTGGGGGAAGTAAAGAAAGAAGACTTGACACGGACCCAATGGAGGCGGGTGATGTCCACTCAATTAAGGTACGATCTTCCCTTCACAGCTTTTTAGAGTCCATAAAATTAAACAAGATGCCCATAGTTTGGCGGGAGGGTGTGGGAAATGTGGGGTCCATTATGTTTACAGGACTAGTCCCTTTCAAATTGGATGACCAGGAATAATATAACTTCAACTTTGGTCGGCTCTAGGCCCCATTGGAAAAGGAGAGCCAAATCCACAGACACTATCTGAAGCAAAGCCCAAGTACCCTTAGTTTTGCCTTTGCCATAATGCCCTTCTCTCTTGATGATTTTATGGCTTTGTCTGTGTGACTACAAAAATAAAGATTGATGGTTTATGCATCAACCACCACTATGTTGTTTTCTGTTTGTCATTGTTTGTCAAAGAGTCTCATTCTAACGGTTGTTTGTTGCTGAATTTTAATCTGATCATTGATTTTTGCTGCTTCCATTCTGTGCAAGGAGGGATTGTTTAGTTACTGCTTCTTCCTTTTTCCTTTCCCTTTTCCCATTTCCCCTTAAGATGTTAATCTCTAAAAGATGTGGAGGGAGGTTTTGTAAATTTAGAAAAAAGATGTATTGTGGTTTACCTCTCTCATTTGAGCTTTCTGCTAGTTCATGGGACATCTCTGAAAAGTTTGTATGGGACATCATAAAAGGCTTTTCAACAAACACATATTTTTTAATCTAAAAAGACTATAGTAAGTCCCCAAGAAACATTAAGAAATATCTCTCTTTTTCTCTTCACTATGACAATGCCCCTTTAGTGGGTGAACGCATTTGTCCTCAACTGTTGAGAATATGTAGCAGGAAAACAAAGAAATGATTGCACATGGGGTTCCCTGGAAACACTTGACAGGGACTAGAAAAGCAATAATGGCTGTTCAATTGCTTTGAGGAGAGTCTAAAAATCTAGAGAAAAATCAAAGTATATCCCAATGATCCTAATACTTGGCAAAGACTGCATTTGCTTTTATTGATTCCCCTCTCCTTTCACCAATTTCACCAACAAATTCCAACTTTTGTGGGCCACCTCCAGGGAGGGTTAAACTGGAAAGAAGAATAGTATCATTCACCATTCAGAAACCCCAAATATTCACTTGATGCGAATGAATGAATGGGATGATAACACCCATTGCTATGTTTCTCCTAAACTTTGAAAAAGGGAAAAAAGCAATGTTGCTGTGGATCTTTCAAAAGAGGGAAAAGCAAAAGGATTTGTAAAAGTCATTGCTTGAATGCATTCCAACTTAGGTTACAGCAAAGGTAGACCAAACTCCCTAGTGATGTCTTCACATGTCCACCCATTGTGGTGGATCCCTTTGCCCTCATTTTCATCATTTTCTCTCACACTATAGGCCAAAGAGAGAGAGACAAGAGAGAAAGAAGAATTTCTCTGTACATGTGAGAAAGGTGATGAATAGTCATGACTCATGCTCTCACCTTCTACCGAATTAGGTTATGTTCTAGGTCTAAATTTGTTTGAAATCTGAATAGAAATTGATACAAAACAGTTATTCGGACTTAAGATGTTGGATAAAAGTTTGAAAAAAAAAACTGTATTGGAACATCTAAGTCTTGAGAGAGAATTTCTTTTGAGTTATTTCTCCTACTTGGAGTTTTGAGGGGTAAAAGGGTTCTCTTGGATCCTCTCAATGTTTTGGATAAAGCTTAAAGCCTACAGCCTCTTCTCAAATACCGAAGTAAATGACCTTTTGCTGGATTCTTTTGACTGTCATCAGCATTTCTTTAGCAATGTTCTGACTCTTTGTTTATCCTCCCTTTCTTTAAGCCCACCTATCCCTCCTCCTTCCCCTTCCCCCTCCCCCTTCCTCTGTTCTTTGATACCCAAGTTCTTCCTACAATTTTAATTTACAGCTCCGTTTTTTCTACAAGATTGTGACATGAAATCAAACCTAGAACCCTTGCCACTTGAGCGAGGCCTCAAAACCTTACAACCCTTGGAAGTTTTACAAGCATAACTGTAGTCTAATACACAAAGTGAAACAGTAGTTACATGATATCAATGGATTCATACCCGTTTCATACTACTAATACTACGAATACTGGTGTTACTAGGACTAGCAAAATTCAACTGCAGCTTTTGTATTTACTTAGCATATGTTGGGACCAAATCCTACATACCCATTTGCTCCATCAAATGAAATCTGAATCCCCTCCTGCTGAATGTTCCCTATTATGGAAAGCCCCGAAGTGGATGGAGCAAATGCAAAACAGAAGGTTCCTGCATCGTCCATTGGGATCAGGAAGTTTCTTGCTGGAAGGGTTAGAATTGGCCCGCCGGAGAAGTAGAATGACACTGTTGGAACCCGGACTGACACAAATCCAAGTAGGTCATAGCATGTATCAAAGATTGCCACCCCTGTGGCCCTTGGAAGGTTGGCGGTTTGCGCCAAAAAGGCATCACGGAAGGCCTGGTAGGCCAGTGTGGGGAGCCTAGTCACAGCAGTGCCTGTGTCCATGACAACCCCACCATCACCCAGCTCAGTTAGTCGGAAAACTTCCTCTGATATAGGAACCCGGATCCCTCCAACACCTAGACCCTCCAGCCCGATGTAGTAGAAGCTTGGGGCCCGAGGGTTGCGAACCAATGGCACCCATGCGCCGCCTGCGGGCAGCGCTTCACGGCCAAATACCAGTGACCCGGATGAATCAGTACCCCTACTCACAAGACAGTAGCTGAATGCACCACCAGTCTGGCCACCAGCTGGCCTACAAAGGACATAGAGCCTCCACCAAGGCCGAGTAGACCGGCCGCCCCAACGAACATGCCCCGGTTCCTATGACCGCACCCGATGGCAACACTACGAACCATGGTGCGTCCGAATGTCAGAGTTTCCAGTGCAAGTGTGCCTTTAGTGTAGGAGCCATCACCATATGAGACCTCATACCGGCACCTGCCGGCATGGCAGCCAGCATTCTCGAGGCGGTCGCAGACTGAGGAGCTGCAAGAAACTCCGGTGAAAGACGCTGAATCAGCAGGGTCAAACACTGGGTCGGACTGGTGGTAACACTGAGTACAAGGCTGGCATTGGACCCATACAATGTCACTGCCTGAATCAATAACCATGTATTGGCTTCTAGGAGGACTACCAACGCCTATCCTAACAAAATATTCTCCGCTTCCTTGCTCCATGCCTGAAATCACATCAGTTCCGAAGTCGTCCACCCGATAACTACCTCCACCTCCACTGGACAGGCGGCGAATGAGGCTGGCCACCCTTTTAGCATCCCTTTTCAGGCGCCCATCCAAACGGTGTCGATGATCATCGGAGTTGCCAAAGGACAACTGGTCTCTGTGAACTACCTTCATCATCCACTTCTCTCCACCTTCTTCATGATCCTCGGATACTTCAAGAGGCCTTATTCTAGTCCCTGCAATGGTTTCCTTCACATGCAAGTGTTGAAAGGTGGGATAGGAAGAGTTATTGATGGTGGCGGTGGCAGCGGAGGCGGCGGTAGTCGTAGAGGTGGCGGTGATGCCACTTACAAGTTGCAGCATCGCCAACACTATGACTGGCAAGGCCACCATAGTGTTTTTTCTTTCCTTTTTTTTCATTTTGGTTTTTGGACTGCTTTGGCTTGGGCTAGCACTTGGGTTTTGGGGAAGGGTTGTGTGGTGGAGGGGGATTTATTTGGTTTGCTTTTTGAGAAGTAGTTGAGGGGGGAAAAGAAGGGTGGGGGAGAGGAAGAATAATTGAGTAATGGGTTGGGTTGGGTTTATTTTTGGATTGATTGTGAGTGAGAGTGAAATCTCATAGTATTTTTCTGCCTTCCATTTTCCTTTCCTAAGAGTAATGATATGTATGATTCTGCTAATTTCCATGCCCACATTCACAAAAATCATACACCACACCATCAACCCTAAAACCATCTTCCAAATTCCAATTGATACCTACATGGCATGCCAAGTAAAGTATTCCCATGGTATCTTCTTGGTTTTGATACAGGATCCCTTGTCTGCTAAGGAAAAAAAACAACCAAAGATTATTCGTCAAGTTCAGATTACAAGGCTTTCACCATAGCTTTACCCAAGGAAAAATATTAAAAGCTTTTTAAATCCCTAATCATTCTTTTTATGTGATAAGATTAATCTGAGCAGTCAAGTTTGAGGGTCTGGCTTCCTAAGTACAGACAAAGAGAGAGTCTCTAAAAATATCTAAGTATCCCCCTTGAGGTGAGTGGAGCTTCAAAAGAAAGATGAGAAATAGTGTATTTTATATGACCACATCGCGTATGGTGGTAAACCACAGCCTTTCTAAAGAGAAAAAGCCTTCATTCTAACAATCAATGCAATACATTTGTCTTCTATAAACCCTTTGGATGGAGATGCTAACAAAAGTAATCTTCTTTTCTTCTTTAAATACCATCTTTTCACCTACTGATTAAAGAATACATCCACCCCTGGTTCATAGCCTTTTCCACCATCTGCATCATACCCTTCCCTTTCCTTCCCTTCCCTTCCTTAGTGATCTCTACAGATTACTGAAGTCTCTTAGCTAATAATCATAATCATGCTAGGACCCACATGATTTTACACAGGCGGCAAGTTTTTAATAGTAGGTGACCAATCACAAATCGCCACATCGTCAAAAAAGACATTAATGGGTGACCAATCCAACATCACATATCTTTGTCCCTGATTCTAATTTCTTTGGATCTTTATTCAAATGTCCAAATTTAATCATAGACTTCGAGGGTGGTCCAATTCGAAGTTCCGTATGGTATTTGATTTAGCATCATTGCATTTTATGGCTTTGTTCGTCCCTAAGACAACATACTTCCATTAGTGTTCCCTAGAGATTGATATGGAGCCTACTACCTAATCATAAATGCATTAGACTCCACATGATTTTATGTGGGCAAGACATTTTTATTAGTATGTGACCAATCATAAAATAAAAAAAATCTTGGATCCATTTCTTTATATTCAACAATCTAAATTTGAAGCTTGATATAATATAGATTTGGTATGATAGCATTTTCTTAGTATAAATCATGAGTTAATTAGTCTCCAAGGCTTAATGTGTATGTTGTAGAAACTGATAATCTTGATGAATTGAACAATGAAAAAGGGGTGGGTGGATGCAGGAAAGGCATTTTATAAACTTTGCACCATGTTTTTACAACATGCATATGAAGAAATGATTACACATCATGAGCACATAAAATGCTTTTGGATGGCACAATTATGGGCATTCAAGTGGGTGCCATCCATGTCAACATTGAAGAGACCACCAAACCAACACGTGATGGTGGGCGAATGGGGCAAGAACTACATGGAATTTATGCAATTTGAAAGGGTTAATATGTGAAGTGTAGATATCGTTTATCTTGAGTTAATTGATTCTTCTTTGTAACATCTTCAACACGTAATAATTAAGGGTTTATGGGTGATTAAGGGACCATTTGATAACTGTTTTCGAGAATAGTTTTTTATTTTGTAGAACAAAAAACAAAAAAAATATTTGTTAATAAAAAATCTGTTTTATATTTTCTATTATTAAAAATAGAAAACTCAATATTTTTAAAAAACATTTTTGAACCGTTTTTCATTGTTTCCATTTATCTTTTAAGGATTGTTTTAAAAAAATTATTATATAAACGTTTAAAATGATTAAAAATAAAACACAAGATATAAAAATTATTTTTAAAACATATTTAAAAATATTAAAAATAAATTGAAAACATTTCAAGTTTCTAAACAAACCTTTGTTTTACAAAACATCATAGAACAAATTTTAAAAACTACTCTGAAAAATCATTTTTTAAAACTATTTTTAAAAACAATTACCAAACAGAGTCTAAGTTTTTACATAATTTTTTACTCATATAATTCAATCAAATTGTCATTTGAGTGCTCCTCAATTCTTATAGTTTGAATTAAAAGTTTTCTTTTAATCAATATGGAAAATGACAGTATATGTTTATAACTCATTTGACATATAAAATAGGAATGAATTTTAGTTCAACAATATTAATTTTTTTTATTCATATTTTCATTTCTAATAGATAATTTAAATACGTAATAAATAAAAATAAAATAAATTGTTAATTTCCATTATTATATATATAAAGAAAGCGGAAACTTTGGAGATCCAACTAAAGGTTGAGGCTTAATTTGATAGTTTTTCAAAGTCATCATTGTAAAGTTGTAATTAACATTCAAAAAATAAAAGTTTTAACCATTAATCATTATATAGTTTGACCAAGTGACATAATTATATTCCATTTAAAATACAAAATTTACTAATTAGACTAGCTTTTGGCAATTCTCCTCCATGTGAATCACACCTAACCTACCTATTAAAAACTTAAAAGCCATGCATCATACTCAACTTGAGTTGAATCCATCTAAGTTGCCACCATATAAACTACAACTTCAAATAAACAAGAAAATAATGAAACATTAACTTTAGTTTAAGCGTTGAGAAAACAACAGGCATGTAGGTTTAGCTAGTTTCCCAAGAACCAAACAAATAGAAATTAGTTATTTAGCGTTTCTTTTCCTTCATTTTCCTTCTTCTTCTCGACAACCAAACAATCAAATGAAGGGTAGTGGCAAAAAGAATGGAGGGCCATATCATAAACCCCTAGGAATGATAAATTTCCTAAGACTCGTCCAAAAATTTCAAGAACGTGTATAATCTCCACCCCCTAATATCATCAAAGCATGCAACAAATATTTTATTTTAAATGATTCTTTTTAGTGGATGGGTTATCCCAAAGAAAGCCATGTTTCTTTTGTTGTT
Source organism: Vitis riparia (assembly GCF_004353265.1). NCBI lineage: Eukaryota > Viridiplantae > Streptophyta > Magnoliopsida > Vitales > Vitaceae > Vitis > Vitis riparia. The sequence continues at coordinate 936,380 of NC_048440.1, forward strand.
GCATCATCAAGCTAAAGCATGCTTAACAAAAGATTATTTGACAAAGCATCACCATCGCCTTTTTCTCTTAATGAGTGGAAGATTAGCATAAAAGTAGAGAGACCACTTAAAAAATAAACACCATAGTGGTGGCTCACCTCACTCTTTTTGTACAAATCCTACTACAATAATATCAACTAACTGAGATTTCTATCAAAGCTAATCAAGGTTTATATAGCCCAACCTACTATCATATAAAACTTTATATGAAAAGGTCACATCAACTTTTGGACTCTTTAACTCACTGATCCTTCTTTTAGGCAACCTTTCAACCCTTCAAAGGGATTGTGGTCCATTGAACACGATGAGAGTTTTAATTCAAATTGTAAACATTCTCTATGCATTCCAAAAGGGTATCTAAATTATGAGGTATCGTCAATCCAAGTGAACTACAATACCATGGGCGATAGACGGATCAACCTCCTTACAAGAGTAGGTTGTGGTTTCGATGAAAGCAAAAACTTGTTCAATAATTGAAAATTGTCTTTAAAAGCCATTCTCAAAAATGGTATTTTAAAAACTCCTTAAAAAACATTACCAAATAAAGCATAAACCTTTTTTTTAATCCCCATTATCATAAAAGTCGCATGTCTCCACTTATCCCACTTTGAAATATTAGAATGAGTAGATGATGCGAATAAAGAAACAGAGATTTAGAGTGTGGGATACGGAGGATATTGAAAGGGTGGTGGTGCATGGACATAAGACAAGAGCAACCAAAAATGAAAGGATAGAAAAATGAGAAAGAAGACTAAGTGGGAATGTCACCAAGGCAAAAGAGAATGTAAGATATCCATCATTTCTCAATAATTGAACCATTATTACCACCTAAAAGTTGTTCTTATTTTTAATTGTAATTGCGTAGTCATGACTATTATTAAAATCTTGATTACTCAATGATTGTGAGCGTGTGTTAAAATAATATCCACCATATTTATTCATTTATTTATTGTATATTTATTTGAATTACCATCATCTAAGTATGACAATTCCCAAGGAGGAAGCAAGAAGACTATCATGCTTGGCAAATGTTAATATAGAATTTCAAACATAACACAAAATGTAAGGCAAAACAAAAATTATTGGAAGGAATGAAAATTATTGTGTCTCATCATATACACCCCACACTTATACTAATATATATTGATTTTCATGTTATTTTCTTTAAAAAAAAAAATCTAATTTAGTATATATCTAGTTTATTTTAAGATTAAATACATTTTATTTTCTCAACATTTGATGTGTATTACAATTTGTTACTTCAAATTCAAAACCTAATAATTTGACTTTTAAACTTGTTAAAAAACAATATTTTTCCTTTTCCCTCCATAAAATTAAAAAAGGGATAGTTTTTTTTTTTTTTTTTTTACATGTTGATTCAAATTTAAGTCAAGCCAACTTTGAATTGAAAATTTTAAACTGAAATTTTTAAAACGCTTTTCAAATATGACAACACTTAATTTTGATTTTTTTTTTTTTTTTTTCATTTTAGAAAGATATTTGTATAGTCAATTATGATTTTTGCATCTGGCTAAGAAGTGTGATAACTTTGAATTTGGATAACAAACATTTTTGTTTACATTTTAACCTTATCTCCTCACTTAACAAGCTATTCATTGACTTTTTAACAAGTTTGAAATACAAAACCCAATGGGAGAGGTAAAGTGTAAAATATGGTAAAGATTGAGAAGATAAAATATATTTAAACTTATTATTTTATTATTATTCAAAATTTTATTTAAAATTTGAATACTTTCTAAAATACAAAACCCAACATAAAAGATAAAATGTAAAATATGCTCAAGGTTGAGAAAATAGAGTATATTTAAACTCAACGTGAGAGGTAAAGTGTAAAATATGCTAAAAGTTGAGAAGATAAAGTATATTTAAACCCAGAGAGGTAAAATGTATAGTTAAAGGTTGAGAAGATAAAGTATATTTAAACCCAACATGAGAGGTAAAATGTAAAGTATGCTAAAGGTTGAGAAGATAAAGTATATTTTAAATCCATTATTTTATTATTAGTCAAAATTTTATTTTAAATTTGAATACTCTCTAAAATACAAAACTCAACGTGAGAGGTAAAATGTAATATATGTTAAAGGTTGAGAAAATAAAGTATATTTAAACCTAACGTGAGATGTAAAATGTAAAATGTAAAATATACTAAAGGTTGAGAAGATAAAGTATATTTAAACCTAGCGTGAAAGGTAAAGTGTAAAGTTAAAGGCTGAGAAGTTAAAGTATATTTAAACCCAACATGAGAGGTAAAATATGAAATATGCTCAAAGTTGAGAAGATAAAGTATATTTTAAACCCATTATTTTATTATTAGTCAAAATTTTATTTAAAATTTGAATACTTTCTAAAATACAAAATCCAACATGAAAGGTAAAGTGTAAAATATGCTCAAGGTTGAGAAGATAGAATATATTTAAACTCAACGTAAGAGGTAAAGTGTAAAATATGCTAAAAGTTAAGAAGATAAAGTATATTTAAACCCAACGTGAGAGGTAAAGTGTAAAGCTAAAGGTTGAGAAGATAAAGCATATTTCAAGATAAAGTATATTTAAACCCAGCGTGAGACGTAAAGTGTAAAGCTATATGTTAAAGGTTGAGAAGATAATGTATATTTAAACCCAACATGAGAGGTAAAATGTAAAATATGCTAAAGGTTGAGAAGATAAAGTATATTTAAACCCAACATGAGAGGTAAAATGTAAAATATATTAAAGGTTGAGAAGATAAAGTATATTTAAACTCAACGTGAGAGGTAAAATGTAAAATATGCTAAAGTTGAGAAGATGAAGTATATTTAAACCCAACGTGAGAGGTAAAATGTAAAACATGTTAAAGGTTGAGAAGATGAAGTATATTTAAACCTAACATGAAATGTAAAGTACATTTAAACCCAACGTGAGAGGTAAATTGTAAAATATGCTAAAGGTTGAGAAGATAAAGTATATTTAAACCCAACGTGAAAGGTAAAATATAAAATATATTAAAGGTTGAGAAGATAAAGTATATTTAAACTCAACGTGAGAGGTAAAATGTAAAATATGCTAAAGTTGAGAAGATGAAGTATATTTAAACCCAACGTGAGAGGTAAAATGTAAAACATGTTAAAGGTTGAGAAGATAAAGTATATTTAAACATAGCGCGAAAGGTAAAGTGTAAAGCTAAAGGTTGAGAAAATAAAGTATATTTAAACCCAGCGTGAAAAGTAAAGTGTAAAATATGTTAAAGGTTATTTTATTATTAGTAAAAAATTTATTTAAAATTTGAATACTTTCTATTATTATTTTTTATTTTATCAAAAATTCCCATTGCTATCCATTATATTTCTTAATATTTTTATAAAATTGAACCATCAATTCCAATATTTACATCAATGTACAAAGCAACATGCCTATTTGAAATAACATAAATTTTCATAGGAAACTCAAAGATGGGTCTCCAACCCAAAGACCACCAAAACTATATCAATATTTTTTCTTCATTCAAAAATTAACTTCAAAAACCTATCCAAAACCCCATTTGGAAAGCTTCTCCAATGCTAAAGCACTAACATGATCCATCTTAATATAAAATTTTTATTTAATTAAAACTTGTGAAAATATCATAATTATCTTTAGAGTCACAGTCATTCTAAGAAACACTTTTAGCCAAAAAAACGTTTTTTTTTTTTAAATATTAGATGTTTGATAAATTTTAAGAAATATTTTAAAACTTCAAAGAAAATCATTTATTCACTTGATAAATGATTCTTCTAAAAATATTTTCACTAAAAATATTTATTTTTTAAGTATTAAAAATACTATAAACATTTCTTAAAATTATTGTCCAACACACTCTTAATTTTTTTTATAAAAATAGATTTTGAAGAAAATTTTTGAAAAACAAAAGAACCCATAATAAAATTTTATTTAACTTAAGATTTTTAAAATACCAAAATTCTTTATTTCTAATAATAATAATAATAATTAGTTGTATAAGCCTTATTTCGGATAGGGCTTAAATTTTTTAAAATCTCACATATCAATTCTGCCCAAAATTTTAGCTTGATTTTTAACTTGGATTTTTTTTTTCCCTTTCTAAAACCTAAAATTTAAACTAACGTTTGAATTTTAATATTATCTTTTAAAAATCAATATTCAACATAAACCCACGTCCCGAAGATACGACTTCCTAGTTAAAACTCAAGTCCGCATCTTCATTCTGCGGGTTTTCAGTTTTCAACGGCGAGAAAATAAATAAAAAGAAAATAATAATAATAATAATAAAACAATCAAACAAGGAAACCAGAAGGCTTTAGCGTCAAATAAAATCAAAATCCTGAGCGATGCCATTGAATAAGATACAAAGCAAAGATATTCGAAATATGAGACCCCAGAAGAAAGAAATGAGACTTAGATATAAAACAACACCAACATTCTCAACCTGTAATAAGGTAATCAGACCTTTCTTTGATAATGTGGTGATCTATAATTGCGTGCATTTTTCTGTAAATCACTAAAAGGTAACACTAGAAATATAGGTAAGTAACTTTTCAATACCATAGAAAAATCTCAAAAGAAAATGAAGCTCATTGGCCCGATTTCGGGTCGCACGATGTTCAAGGGGCACAATCTGGGACAATTATACCACGAAGCCACCAACCTGCCTGCTGCACCAGCAGTTGAGCGGTACCCCAAACCCCAGCTCATCAGATTCTGAACCAGTTTAACTTTGACCCTATCCACCCAAAAGAACCAGAATAGTAAAGAGTTGTTCGTTTCTCAAGAAAAGCCAAGAACAACCACTTCATCAGCACTCAAATATTTATACAATCCATCCTCAATGACAAGTAAATTCACAAGTTTGAGTAGATGAAAAGTCATGTATCTTCAATTTCCTTACTGTTTTCCAAACAAATCACAGGTGTAATAGTTTGATTAGTACAACATCACAATCTAAACATGTCCTAAACAAACAACATCATAACAACAGATTTAAGAACTGGCGATGGGTGTTAATGACAAAATTTTTCTAAATTGATTCACCTGTGTGCTACTTATATTTGTATATGTGATTAGCAGAATCAATAACCTCATCTTACCAAGGTCCTGTAAGATGAATGTAGTGAAATTCCACAAGTCCACCGTCAGAAATTGTCACCTGGGAGAGTTCAGTAGAATAAGTAGATTCTACAAGGATTGCAGAGTGCAGGAAAAGCTCATCATGATGCTTCATTTTATGAAGCTGAAACAGAAACAATGGGGCAAATTCACACAAGGATCATCGCATCACTGACTCTTTTACAAATGCTCGGCCCCCAGCACTGCAAGAGCAAATATCAATATGAGGAAAGACTTAAGTGTTGATTCGGCTTTAGCTCTAGAATTGTATGTGCGGATACTCACGCATATTCAAGGCGTATATTCATGAATCGAGGGTTTTCTTTGCTTTGTGATAGGGTTACAGAGCCTTCGATGAGTTGGTCTTGCTCCAGGTCCACTGGATCGTATAAGTATATCAGTGTCTGCAAAAATGATTGGTTAAACAAAATGGCCAGAACCAGATCAAACATACAATAACCAATTGAGCTTTGTTACAGAATATACAAGAAAAATTTACAGGAAAGGAGCAAATTCCTTTATCAGATACATTTTCCATTTTGGTAACATCTACAAAGATTTCTAGGCCCTGATGTTATCACTGGCTTTCCAATGAGGTTGGGGTTGGCATCATTTACACCCCCACAACTTGCTTGATTCAGGTTAAAACCAGTGTTGCAAACATTGACCAATATTTTACAGTTTTTTTATATATTCATCAATATGTGATTCAAGGGTAAACTTGACTCAAAAGCTGCTTAGTGCGAACAACTTTTTCAATAAGAACAGTTGCATGATGTTGGCATCACTCTCATGGTAGATCACTTATTTATGCAACAAGGAAACTCCCAATTCATTTTTCTATTTTTTTGTTGGGGAGCGGGGTGATGGGGACTTATCTAGATGATGTATCAGAGACCATTCTCTAAAATTAGCCACTTTCCACTGAGTCTCATATATTTGGATTGTGAAACTACTTCCATGAGAGAAAAAGTTGGGAGAGCATAAGGGGGCATCATCAGAGGTTATAGAGTGAAGGTCATGTAGTTGTTCTTAAAACTGGCAAGTGCTGAAAGGGCTGCTGACACTGAGCTGTTAGCTCTCTGGGAAGGTCTAAACATGGCTGCTGATTTGAGAGTATAGTATTCTGAGAGGAGATACCTAGGTTATGACATCATGGGCCCCCGCAGAAGGAGAAAAGGTTGTGGGTGGTAAACTCATTGGATGAGGATTCATGCTTTTAGTAGACATTTTTCTTCTTTTATTTAGAGATTTAGATCAGTCAACTAGAAGAATGACTACTTGTTAAGAGGACAACTAGATCTCTAGAAATTTTGATTGGGGATACTGACCTCACTCCTTGACTATTTTGAACATAAAGTGGCTATTTTGTACATTTTTTTTTTTTTCTGTGTTTTATTTCTTGCTTTTGTGAAGGGCATCAAACTTCGGTATATCCAATAAATTCCTGTTTATTTAATAAAAATATATTTCGAACTGGATAAACCATGGCACCTTCTGGAGTGTGTGAGAGTGTATGCACGTGTGTACAGAACCTATAAAGAAAAAAAAAGAAGCAATCTACTGGAAACAAAATGAATGACTTTATGGTACCTGTTGCCAATGTGTTGGAGGATCCTCAGGTGCTGTGGACAGCACAAGGGCTTCATTGGGGTTTGACCGTTTCTTTCTCTGACTACCATCTACAGGATTATTGCTTGAAGATCCAATAAACAAGGATGGAGAATCAGTACTGGTAGGAAAAATTGCAGGCCCATTGAATTCAACATCAAACCAGAAAGCAAACCCATGCAGTGGAGCTGGAAATCAGGACAAAAATAGAAGTAACATGAATATTTTTATATCAAGTTTATTATTGGCAAAGAACATCTTAATGTAATGAGAAGGTAAAGAGTAAGTATGTCTATAAAACAAAAGCATGCTTAAAAAAGTGAACTCACAAGGATAGAAGGAAACAATAAAAGAAACCTAATGGTGAGGGGCATATTGATTGAATTTAAAGTCATTTTGATGAAGAAAAAAAAAAACCTAAATAGTTGCAGTTTTGTTTGAAACAAAATAAGAAAAAAGGCAATGGAATTTAACACACTACATGATTTTCATGGCAAAAAAATTATAAAGCCAGCAATATGGATGATCTCATTAAAAATGATGTAATATATATATCTAGAGAGAGAGAGAGAGAAAGAGAGAGATAGATTTGACCTCGCATCATTGATTTAAACCTATATCTTGTTGCAACAGATTTTAGCTCATCAATCGTGACCGCATAGCAATCTACCTGCTTTACCTGTCATCAAGTCAAAAGTTATTTCTGAGAGCTTTAAAGTGTGATATTTCCATAAAAATTATAAGCAAGCAATGTTATAGATCATAATACAACCTTGAGGCAAGATAGCTCAAAGAGAATGCCTTAAAACACAGCATAAGAATCTAAAATCCACATAAACCAACAACCCAAAACTATCAAGCACTTATAAGCAGGGAAAAAAATCTAATGTTGGCAATAACATCAAGGATCAAAAGTGTGGTGATAGAGCAGACATTTTGATACCAAAGTCAATGTCAAAAAGAAAAAGGTCTTGAAGAAGTGTGCGAAATAGTAGTTGAATAGGGAAAATTATCAAGCTTTGTTATTGTCAAATAAACGCACTCAAAACAATACTTTATATAATAATCAGGGTTTTGGTGTGTGATAATTTACTTGAGAAATCAACAAGGGTATCAATAAAAGTTGCAAATTTTCAATCTGTCAATTAAGCATTTCAATAACATCAATGACATATCAAGATACCAAAATTTATTAATAAATATTTTTATATCTCAACAGATATTTCTAATTTAAATATCAAATATTGAAAATTAGATATACAATATATCGATGAAGATATGATCCATCCAAATGGGACACTTGCATAATATTTAGCGGCATTATGTTACAGCAACAAGTCAATCACATGGTTACAATTCCAGGGCCCTCAAGATTTGATCAGATGTGCAGGTCAATGTTCAGGAGGCTACACTGGTGAATAAATGTCAAATATTAGACACTGCATAATATTTAGTGGCATTATGTTACAGCAACAAGTCAATCCCATGGTTACAATCCCAGGGCCCTCAAGATTTGATCAGATGTGCAGGTCAATGTTCAGGAGGCTACACTGGTAAACAAATGTCAAATAGAAAAAAGACAAAACTACTCAGACCACAAGTGTTCAACTTCTGTAGTTATGGGAAACAGAGGATTCTGCAAGAAGAAAATGATCTAATTCTTTGTAACACCATCTAATAACACTCTGAAGATTAACTTCATTAAAAGTGCAAGAGTAATATTGCCGAGAGAATGAGAACGCTGAAGTTCTCTGTGGATAGGAAGGCTTTCCTGGTTAGGTTTGAAGGTGAGTCTGGTGGTACTTGGCGTTCGCTTACAGAGCATAGTAAAGGCTCTGTTTTCGCCTTAGGATTTGAGACGGAAGAGGCTGGCTGGTTGATCGAACATTTGGCAAAGGCTATTGAGTTGAAGAGTTACATGGGTTTCAATAGAAAATACAGAGGAAAGTCCAGAGTTCACTTAATGGCGGTATGCTTCAACAACCATGGTAGGTTTATCAGGCTTTCGGAGTTTGCCTCCAAAAGAAAGTCAACTTTCCTGGTAATCCCTGAGGGCGAGCAAGGCAAGGGATGGGAGCAACTAAAAAATGTTATTTCTTCAATGTTGGTGGTCCCCTCCTCAAATATAGTTGAAAAGGAAAGGCAATGCAAGGATGAAAGCATACAATACAAACATGTGGGTCCTATGTGTCGGTCCTTTGTGAGTGTAGTCAAAGAGGAAGGACCGAGGAGAGGAGGCCTTGTTCCAATCGGGAGATGAACGAGAGCTATGGTTTGTGAGTGTCCCGCATCTTTTGTTAATTGGGTTGAGGTTGGTCGTGCTATGGCGAGATTCTTAGGGTAGAAAGGCATGGTGACTATTGTCCCTTTTTCTGTCGGAAAAAGGTTTATTTTTTGTAGAAATAGTGGAGGAAGCCTCCTCTCTTTAGGAGTTAAGGTTTCTCAAGGTCAAGGGAGGGTACACAATCCAATTGAGAAGGTGGTCACCAAGGGAAAACATAGAAGTCTTAGGGAAGTTCAGAGGAGGATGGATTGAATTGTGGGGTTTGCCCTTCCATTTATGGTATGAGGAACATCTATAGAAAATTGTGAAGCAGTGGGGGATGGTGATAGAGATCGATTGGCGAACGGTGAAATTGTTTGATCTTTCTAAGGCAAGGGTGAGAATATTAATGAAGGAAAGTATAGTTCTTCCTGCCTTGATTGAGGTGATAGATGGGGGATGGGTTTTTACAATCTCAGTTGCAGTGGTTGGAGCTGAAGACGAAAGGCGGGTTAGAGGAATGGGTGAGTCAACTCGGGCGGGTTTTGAGTCTTGCTTGTGGACAAGTGGCAGAAGGCTGGATGAGAAGGCTAATCCAATGGCTAAAGGTTGGTCTTTTAATGGGGATGTTGACAGAATTCAAGGTGGAGTAGAAAGTCAAAAGGCTAAGGATGCTTCTAAAGGGACACGTGGCAAGAGGAGTGCGGTTGTGGGGAACAACTGTATCCAACCTTCCTCTCCTTTTAATTTGAATTCAAATAAAGAGGGAAATGGGTCCTTTAGGCCACAATTGTTTGGTGAAGATTGGGCCAGAAGGGGTAAGGCCCACTCAAGCTTTGAGGATTGGTATCAAGCCTCTAATACGGTGCAAGAGGGAAGGGCCCATTTTTCTCAAGAACCCAGGCCCTTGGTGGAAGCAAAAATAGGTAGGGATAGGGGAAATAAATCAAAAAGCCTGGTGACGATTTTGGGCCGAGAATTAATTGGAATTTAGCCCAAATCTAGGAAGGGCTCTTTATTCATAAAAGACTCCTCTGTGCCTGTTTCAATCGCAAAGGGGAGGATAGTCTCAAAGGACTCTTCTTCTTAGCTAGGGGCATCTGCGCCAAAATTTGGTTCAAACAAGCTATGGACTAGTCTTAGTCCTCCAACTTCTGGATGCTGACAAGGGATTTGAAGACGAAGCGAGCCTTTATCGCAAGAAGTTCCAACTTCAGCATTTGATGTTCCACCACGGGACGTTGCTTTCGAAGTGGGATTACAGAAGGTGCGAAGGTTCAGCTCAAGTCCTCTCACTTCTCGTCGTCCATTAGAGTTCCAAAGAAGTTGTTCTAGGGAAGGGGCTTCGTCAACAAGTGGTGTTGCGGATAATCAACAAAGGTTTTCACTTCAGGCAACTATTCAATCAAAGGGGAAGGCAAAACTGTGCAAATCTTCTAACTTTGCATACAGAGAAGACTCTAAGGGATTTGGGGGTTCTGCTCATCGTGGCTCTTCAGTCTTGGTTTTTCCTTTTTAGTCCAGTAACCATAGAAAAAGGGCAACCCTCAATGGGGACTTGTGGTTTGATGGTAGTGGAAAACAAAGAGGTATTTTCTTCTCCACTATCTCAGTCATCATTTCAATTCTTCCCCCCTCCTCTATCTTGGCACATCCACCTTTGTTTTCTTCTGATCCCGCTCTTCCTAGCTTAGTACTTCTGTCTAAGTCCTCTACGGAATTTCAAGTAGTATCTTAAATGATTTCCCAAAAAAATGACGATGGTGCTTTATGTGAAGATTTTGTTGGTAATCCTAACCTAGATGTTGTGGAGTCCCAATTAGCTTGTCTAAACCAAATGTCTGAGGGTATTAACTCCCTTAAGACCCTACCCAACATGCCTATTGAGGCCCCTAATCTTGTTACAGAATGCCTGGTTGAAGCTAAGTTTTCCTCTTTGAGTGGGTTTCAAATGGAGGGTCTTTCTCCCAACAAAATGGCTAGAGTTCATGTGGTCTTAAGTTCCATGGATATTAAGGTGTATTCCAAGCGGAAGAACAGACTTTCCACAGGTATTTGAGACTTGTAGGAACTGGTTTGAAGGATTTCGTATAGAGGGGTTTTTGTCATGAAGATCATCAATTGGAATATTCGGGGTTTAGGATCAAGGAAAAAACGAAGGGTGGTTAAAGATTTTTTGCGTCATGAGAACCCGGATGTTGTAATGTTTCAAGAAACAAAAAGGGAGGTGTGTGATAGGAGGCTTGTTGGTAGCGTTTGGACAGCTAGGAATAAGGACTGGGCTTCTCTTCCGGCTTGTGGGGCTTCAGGAGGGATTTTGATTATTTGGGACTCAAAGAAACTAAGCAGTGAGGAGGTGGTAACAAGTTCCTTTTCTATCTCAGTCAAGTTTTTGTTGGATGGCTTTGGACCCCTTTGGTTGTCCGTAGTTTATGGCCTAAACAATTCCTTACTTAGGAAGGATTTTTGGGTGGAGTTCTTAGACCTTTTTAGCTTATCCTTTCCTTTCTGGTGTGTGGGCGGTGATTTTAACGTTACAAGGAGAATTTTAGAAAAATTGGGAGGCTCTAGTTTAACTCCTAGCATGAGGGACTTTGATGGATTTATAAGAGAGTGTGAGTTAATTGAACCCCCTTTACGAAATACCTTCTTCACTTGGTCTAACATGCAAGATTCACCAGTGTGTAAGAGATTGGACCGGTTTCTATATTCAAATGAGTGGGAGCAAATTTTTCCTTAAAGCCTCCAAGAAGTTCTTCCTAGATGGACATCGGATCATTGACCGATTGTTTTGGACACCAATCCATTCAAGTGGGGACCAACTCCTTTTAGGTTTGAGAACATGTGGTTGCAACATCCAAGTTTCAAAGATTGCTTTAGAAGTTGGTGGAGAGGTTTTCAGGGTGATGGTTGAGAAGGTCATAAGTTTATGAGGAAGTTACAATTTGTTAAGTCCAAATTGAAAGAGTGGAATAAGGAATCATTTGGAGTACTAAAGGATATTGATATTGCTAACATTGATGTTGTTGAGCAAGAAGGGAATCTTTCTCAACTTTCAGCACAAAGAGCTTTGAGAAAAGGGGAGTTGGAGGAATTATTGTTGAGGGAAGAGGTACATTGGAGACAAAAAGCTAGGGTGAAATGGGTAAGAGAAGGGGATTGCAATTCAAAGTTTTTTCACAAGGTGGCTAATGGTAGACAAAACAGAAAATTCATCAAGATATTGGAGAATGAAAGAGGTTTAGTGTTGGATAATATCGATAGCATCTCAGAGGAGATCTTACTTTTTTTTTAAAAGCTCTACTCGAGTCCTCTTAGAGAGTATTGGAAAGTAGAAGGCTTAGATTGGTCCCCTATCTCAATAGAAAGTGCTTCTAGGTTGGACTCCCTTTTTACTAAAGAAGAGATTTCTAAAGCCATTTTTCAGTTAGATAGGGATAAGCTGTTGGGGCCTGATGGTTTTACCATTGCAGTGTTTCAAGATTGTTGGAATGTGATTAAGGAGGGCTTAGTGAGGGTGTTTGCAGAGTTTTATAGGAGCGGGATAATCAATCAAAGCACTAATGCCACCTTCATAGCTCTTGTGGCCAAAAAAAGCCAGACAAAAGAAATTTCAAACTTCAGGCCTATTAGCTTGATCACTTGTCTCTACAAGATAATAGCCAAAGTCTTATCAGGGCGATTAAGAGATACTACATGAAACTATTCATTCTACTCAAGGAGCTTTTGTTTAGGGGAGGCAAATCTTGGATGCAGTTCTAATAGTCAATGAGATAGTGGATGAGAAAAGACGATCTGGGGAGGAAGGTGTAGTCTTCAAAATTGACTTTGAAAAGGCATATGATCATGTGGATTGGGATTTTTTGTACCATGTATTGGAGAGGAAGGGGTTTAGTCCTAGATGGAGGACCTAGATGAGAGGTTGTTTGTCCTCGGTCTCTTTCACAATCATAGTGAATGGAAATGCTAAGGCTATGTTTGGTTCTCAGAAAATTTGAGGGAAAATACAAGGGAAAGAAAATACAAAGAAAAAGTAGAAGGAAAGAAAAAATGAAGGAAAATAAAAAATAGATTAAAAGTCGATAAATTATTTCTTTTTGTTACTTCAAACTCATTTTATTTATTTTAACTCATCAATATAAAGATTAAATAATTTAAAAATGTATAAGTTTTTAATTAGTTTTAATTATATTTTATTTTCTTTGATATTTTTCATAGGACAACCAAATATGAAAAAATTATTTTCCTTTGTATTTTTTTTTTTCCTTAGTATTTTCCGAGAACCAAACATACCCTAAAGGGTGGGTCAAGGCAACTAGAGGATTAAGACAAGGTGATCCTCTATCCCCTTTTGTGTTTACTATCGTCGCTAATGTGTCAAGTAGGATGATGTTGAGAGCAAAGGAGAGAAGCCTGTTGGAGGGCTTCAATGTAGGTAGGAATAGAACAAGGGTGTCCCATCTGCAATTTGCAAATGACACCATCTTCTTTTCTAGCACCCGTGTGGAAGAATTGCAAACTCTTTAGTTTATTTTGTTAGTGTTTGGGCAAATTTTTGGGCTTAAGGTCAATCTTGACAAGAGTAACCTTTTTGGCATCAACCTTGATCAAGATCATCTCTCTAAGCTGGCTTTGATACTTGATTGCAAGGCTTCTGATTGGCCTATACTTTACTTGGGTCTTCCCTTGGGAAGGAACCCAAAGGCTTGTGGCTTCTGGGATCTAGTGATTGAGAGAATCTCACGGAGATTAGATGGGTGGAAAAAGGCCTATTTATCTTTAGGAGGTAGGATAACTCTTATCTATTCATGCCTATCCCACATTCCTAGCTACTTTCTATCCTTGTTCAAGATTCCCACTACAGTGGCTGCAAAAATTGAGAGATTGCAAAGGGATTTCCTTTAGTCAAGGGCTGAGGAATGTAAAAGAGACCATCTTATTAGTTGGGATGTAGTGTGTAAACCGAAGGCAAAAGAGAGATTGGGGTTTGGGAAGATTTCTCTAAGGAATTACGCTCTTTTAGGGAAATGGTTATGGAGGTTTCCTAGGAAGAGTTCAGCTCTGTGGCATCATGTCATTCTAAGCATTTATGGGGCACATACTAATGGTTGGAATGCCAACACTATAGTCAGGTGGTCACATCGTTGCCCTTGAAAGACTATTGTACAAGTCTTTTAGGATTTTTCCAGGTATACTCTATTTGTGGTTGATGGGGGAAAGAATCCGTTTTTGGGAAGACTTGTGGTGGGGGGACCAACCTTTGGGATCCCAATATCCAAGACTATTCAAAGCAGTCACAACTAAAAATCTTCCCATATAATCAATTCTTGGTTCTGCTTGTCCCTTCTCTTGGAACATTTTTTTTTCCATCGTAACCTTTCTGATTCTGAGATAGAAGAATTAGAAAGCCTCATGTCTTCTATTGCTTGTTTGCACTTATCCCTATCAGCTTCAAATGCGAGAACTAGGTCTTTATCTTCTTCAAGGTTATTTACAGTCAAATTTTTTTTTCTAACCTTATCCCATATTTTTTATTCATCTCTAGTTTTCCCTAGTAATTTTGTTTGGAAATCTCAAGTCCCTTTTAAGGTCAAGTCCTTTGTCTGGTTAATGACACAGAAGATGGTAAATACTAATGACTTGCTATAGTTGAGAAGGCCTTACAAAGCTCTCAGTTCTGACATCTATAAGTTGTGTATAAAGCATGGAGAATCAGCAGATCCTCTTTTCTTACATTGTTCTTTGATAATGGGGTTGTGACACAGATTATTTCAAATAGCTAAGATGGATTGGGTCCCCCTGAGGAGCATTTCTGACATGATGACCATCAATTATAAGGGTTTTGGAAAATCCAAGCGAGACATAGTTTTGTGGCAAACTGTGTGTATTGCTTTAATTTGGGTTGTGTGATAGGAAAGAAACGTTAGGATATTTGAGGATAAAGTAAGGAATTCAAAGGTTTTATGGAATACCATTCACTTCATTGCTTCTTTTTAGGCTTTTCGCTCCACGATTTTTAAAGGCATTCCCCTTGATGTGATGCAACTAGATTGGATAGCAGTGTGTAGCTCCAATGGTGTGGTCTAGCAAGGAGAGTTTTCTTTTTGTAATTACCAAATAGCTTATTGTTTTGGTATTCTTGTTGTTTAGTTTTCTTTTGTGGGAGGATTTCTCATCCTTCTTTTGTACTTCTTAATTCCTTCTTCAATATAATTCATTGTTGTTTCCTATCAAAAAAAAAAGATGACAAAACTTTGTCTGGTTTATGGGAGAACTAATTTCTAGCAGTGGAACCCACACATGATTTCCCACTATATGTCTTTTGACTGTCTTGAAATAAGGGCAAAACAGTAAGCATCCGGGGAGAGCTAACAGAGGCACATGGGAGAGAGACCACTTGATCAGCATTTCCTATCAAAAATAGTTTCCCAGATAAACCCATTTTGTGTATATAGCCAAGTATAGATGCAGCTGAACATGAAAAGAAGACAACAAAAATATGAATACAGAAAATCATCAGAAAGTAGAACACAAATATGGCATGGATACAGAAATATTACATACAATCAGTATATAAATTTAAATAAATGTCAATGCCAATAATTGTATAACTTGGAAGCAAAGGCTCAAGTAATATAGTTAAGCAATCATATTACAACACTACATTTGTTCCTCTTCTTTAAACATATATTAATTTTCTATATTAAAGCAAAATAGTCGAGTCTCTAACAATTCCTTCTTATGCGACATCCACGAGGGATTGACATATATGAGCATCATATTTGACACAGGCACAACTCTTTTTCTGTATCTGGGATACATGAGCACACTCTTTTCTTTTGACTGAGGACGTATACAAGTAGAAGGGTGCGGAATTTCAGTAACATTCTTTTGTTTCTTAAAGGGGGGAAAGAAATTTGAAAATGTTGCTTGGACTATACATGTCTAAGATGATTGTCCTATTTCCTCGGTGGTGCTATACTTTGTTAGCCCAAGGTTTCATAAATGTAATTTTGATGATACCAAAATAAACATTTTAATTTTAATTTTTTTTCTCTTAAGTATACCAGGTGAAATACAATGGATAAGAGAAATATTTCAAGAAAAAGGACTAAAGCGCAAAGATACGAATGAAGAGAGCTTGAAGAATCAAGTGAAGCTTGGAAACTGTTGATCAAGATGGTATTATCACAGAATCTTAGTGTTTGGGATTATAAGCTTGTATATTTCTCTTATTAGCTAGTCACAGAGTCAACTTAGAATTGACTTTAGACTCCCCAAAGAGCTCACTTTCATGCTCTTTTAGAAAGGGCAAAATAAAGTCAAGTTTGTTGAAAAGTTCTTGGTGCATTTTAACTATATGCAAAAAGAACTTGGGAAACTCCTTGAAATACCATGCCTAAATTCGCCTCAAAATATTTTCAAATTTCTCCACAGTGAGGAACACTTGTTCAAAAATTTCACTGCCATTTTTCTCTCAAAACTACAAAACACAATGTCTCAGACCAGCAGGTCAATTGGTTGTGTTTGGAGCACATTAGGGGATTAACCGGTTAAGCTGGCTTGGAAGTGTCATTTGACACTGCCAGAACCATTCTGGTGGTTAGGACTCCAACAGCAACAGTCACTTGTTTTATGCACTGATCACCAATGACTAAAAGAAGTATCAGTTAATCAGTTGTTCAACATTTTGTGCCTAACGTCTATTTTCTCACTTTTGGCTAGGAAAACTCAATTTGGATGCATTTATGACGTACCTAAGACCTGATAGTTATATTACTATCTACCAAAAGAATTTAAGAGCAATTATCGGACCTTCTATGTGCACTTAAATAGTCCTCCTTGAGTGCACTTGTACTTGACGTTTCACTTGTAGATCTACTCTGAGGGCTGCTGTTTCTTTAAATCAATTCATACTTGTGATATCGGCTGAGGGTGTGAGAGACACCTTAAAGAATGAAAGGTCTATTGATACCAAAGGAAACTAAGTGTATACGTTGGAAGACTCTTGGAACTTAGTGCAACAAACTCAAGGCTCAGGTTGAGCTTGAGAACGTGGATGTAAGCAGGTTCACTGAACCATGATAAATCTGTGTTTGCATTTTCTCTGCCCTCTCTTTAAATTTCAACAATTTATTCTGTTATTGCATATGAATTTGTTTAGTGTTTAATTTCAAAAAGTTTCTTATCACCCAATTCAAACAACCACCCGCACCCCTTCTTTCCTAGTGTAGTTTTGCTCTTAGATAAGTCATCCTTCAATCGGAATGCTAATTTACCTTTTAATCCCTTTCAGCTCTCCTCAAAGTTCTTGCAGCATTATAGCTAAACGCATCATATGGATCAGGTGGACCATCCAATTATTAATATATTTGACAGATGAAGACAGGAAGAACACATTGAAACAAGTATAATGTCTTTTTAAGTTATAATTAAAATCAGAAAAAGCAGATACACTTAAAATTCCAGTAAATACATCTAAATCTAAAAACAGGTACCATATGTAACAAAACAAGAGGACTCACCACATGTGGCCATGTTAATACATTTTCACCGGATATTGTCTCTACAGACGGCTCTTCAAATGCACACTGTTTTGCTAATGCCAGCATGGCAGACACTGCAGCCAACAAGAAGTGAGACATTGCTAGATAACACACAACTAAAAGAAATAAATTGATTAAAAATGTAAATATAGCTAAGACCAAGAAAATCAACCCTTCTCCAGGTAATTCAAAATAGTCACGCAATATGTACACACAAACATACACATACATACGAATGCATATATGTATGTATATGTAAAGCTGCACTTGAAAATATAATTTTAGATTCCTCAATTGTATAATAGCTTCAACTTTTATATTCACAAAAACATGGAAAGCCTTAATTATATCAATGATATAATACTAGACAAGCACAAAAGAATTCTATCCAATTTACTGAACCCAAAAGGGAAAACAATTGGCAGTCTGGGAGCAGGAGGAGAAACACTTGTCATTCTAATCTGAGCTGATGACACAGGAAATACTAAATGGAAAAGGGACAATCGCCTTGGTGGCCACTGCCTACCTATCAGAATAGAGAGCTTGAGAGCTTCAATAAAGTTTTGGTTTCTTATACTTAACTCTGCAAGAAAGTTATTGGACAATACCCTGAGGTGTATAGCATAGACAAAGATATAGGACATGAAAACAACACGATATGCACATGCTGACACCAAAAGTCATATATGCATGTATCATATTCCATTTTTCTGATAGGCAAGCAAAGAAATATATCAATAGTGCCCAGCAAAAAGACGCATCGTAGTACACAGGACATATACAAGGGTGCCAAAAGGAAAGAACAAGAGGATGTATCATATTCTATATGCCACAACTAAAAACAAACCAAAGATTACCTAAGGCATTTGAATAGATCAGACCAGTTCTACTAGACATCCAGACATTCCCTCACAACAATATTCCCATACGCACTACAACAGCATTGTGAACAGATGCAAGGACAACAGATTGAAGTGAGCAAACCCAAAAAATAGGATTCATGGAGAAAGACATTTTTATGTTCTTATACCATGAACAGATAGCAAAGGAGAAGTATGAGACTGCAAACATTTTTTTTTAAGAGAAATTTGAGATTAACATGCATCAAGCAAAATTTTTTTGACGACAGCGCAACAACCAACTCCAGCATTGTGGTAGGGTATAAACCAGCATCTAGAAATACGAACACTATATGATCATATTCCACATGTTTCACATATAAACATAGTTTCAAATGATAGAATCATTTAATTTACTAGGATGTGTACTTACTATCAATTCCATATACATTCCGCCAGAAATCAATGCTGTCTCTGTATCTGTCAGTGTGTGTGACAGGTGCCATGTACAGCTGCAGGCAGTAAACATTGAAAATCAGCACCACGGCCAAATTTAGTTCCAATCACTGCTGGATTCTATGACTCATTAAGGCCTTATTCCAACTATTTGGAAGGCATTGACTATATTCAGAAAAGAAAATCTCTTAAGTGGATTATGAGTTAAACTAATAATCTACACATCATGGATCCTGGACTACTAATTAAAATCAGCTTGATTAATTTCAATTTTAATTGGAAGCAGCTGTTTACAGAGTAATGAAGTAAGGAACTCCTCAATATTGTTGCAAAGGTCAAAATCAATTAGAAGAGAGGCAAGAAATTATACCGTTGCACTTGAAGGAAGAATAAGACCTCCAGGTTTTAGCCAGCGATCTCGAGCGGTAATCACACTTTCCAGCATGCTCTACAAGGAAAGATAGCAAGATCCACGAAAAAATAAAGGTACTTAAAAAAGAAGGTATCGAATACAAAGGAGGTGAAAAACATAACACTATGCTTAAATCCAAGACATGCCAGATGCAGTTCTAACATGTTCATAGTTTCAAGAATAGTTCAGCATAATACAAAATTTTCAATGATCACCTCATACAGCAGCATGTAACCCATCCACTCTGAAATTATAACATCAACCCCTTCATCAATTTCAACATCCTGCAGTTACAAGAATTCAAGATTAGTGTTTAACATGCACATCAATGCATGGCTGGCTTCCAAGTGAAAGAGTAAGCTGGTGCAATGGGAACAAAATACAACTTAATAAGAGCACCATAATGTGGAAATTGCATATATGAGAAGAACACTGAAAGTGTTGTTGCAACGTCTCATAAAAAGAAAACTTTACCTTTAGAAAAATTTTGCAGCTAAAAAGAAAATAAACTAAAAATTGTAACTGGCCCAGACTCCATTTTAAATAATTTTATTCTGATAGTGAGGTTCTTTCCTAGTAGAGATGCACATGTAAATTGATCAAGAAAATTATTCATAGCAAGTACCTAAAATATTTGCTAACACAAATAGAAAAAACACAAAAAATGCACCAAAAATGAAACATGGGAAAGTGAGACTCCTGATATCATGCTATAAAAATAAAAAGAATAAAAGAAATGAATAAAAGAACTGAGAATAAGAGTGAGGAAAAACTCTAGCTGGAATTGAGTTTAACAGCAATTTCTATCTCTATTCCCCCTCCCATGAACCATGCAAAACAGGGTCAGCAAGCCTCAACTTCTGTAAGTTAGGTTAACAACTCACAACTTCAATAATTTCTATTTCAACAAGTCAAGCCATTTTAATGGGAAAAGCAAAAGAATTTTTTTTCTTTTGATAGGCAAAAAGAGAGCTTGTATTAAAAGCACTTAAAAGACGGCAAAACAAGTACACACAAGTATACAAACAAAGCCTAGTAAAGGCAAAGAAGTAAGGAGTCCAAAAAACCTTCTCCTTACCTAAAATTCAACCAATCTACA